>NC_069783.1:98340555-98640555 GCF_027406575.1 Nycticebus coucang | reverse complement strand
GCAATTTCTTCTCTTTTCTTTTCTCTCTTTCTTTCTTTCCTTCTTTCTTTCTTTCTTGTTTGGAAAAGTTTGAGAATGAATGCTATTTGTTTTTCAAATGTTTGATAGAATCCGGCTCCAAAGCCAACAGCTCTGGAACTTTTCTTTGTTGGGAGCCTTTAGATCAGTGATTCATCTCCCTACTTGTTATACATCTATTCAGCATTTTTCTATTTCATCATGATTTCATTTAGGTAGGTTTTGTGTTTTTAGAATCTTTTCCATTTCATCTAGGTCATACAATTTGTTGATGAATAGTTTTTCTCGTAGTTTCATACAGTCTATTTTATTTCTATAGAATTAGATTCTACAGCAAATAAAATGTCCTCACTTTCATTTCTGATTTTTATAATTTGAATCTTTTATCTTTTCTTATTCAATCTAGATGAAATTCTGTCAATTTTCTTAATCTTTTTAAAGAACTAATTTTGTTTTAAATGATTTTTCTCTGTTGTTCTTCTACTTTCTATTTCAATGATCTCTGCTTTAAACTTTGTTTTTCCCTTCTTCTAGCTTTGGGTTTTGTTTTATTTTTCTTGTTCTTTAAATTGCAAAATTAGGTCCCTGATTTAATATTTTCTTTTTTCTTTTTTTTTTTTTGTGGTTTTTGGCCAGGGCTAGGTTTGAACCCACCACCTCCGGCATGTGGGACCGGCGCCCTACTCCTTGAGCCACAGGCGCCACCCAATATTTTCTTAATTATTAATATAAAAATTCATAGATAAAAACTTTCTTCTAAGAATTGATTTCTAGGGTCCCTATGTTTTGTTTTGTTGTTTTTGCTTTTGTTTATCTCTAAGTATTTTCTAATTTACGTTCTGGTTTCTTCTTTGATCTACTGATTTTTTAAGAGCATGTGGTATAATTTTCATAATTTTGTGAATTTTCCAATTTTCTTTCTGTTAGTGATTTTAACTTCATCTTCTTGTAGGCAGAGAAGATATTTTATATGATATCCATCTTTTTAAAACTGCTGAGACATAATTTTATGGCGTAACATGCAGTTAATCCTGGAAAATGTCTCATATACACTAGAGAAGGATGTGTATACTGTTGTTGGGTCCATTGATTTTATTAATTTGTTTTTGATATAATTTTAGATTTACATGCACTCATAAAAATGATTCAGAGAGCTTCATGTACCTCTTACAAAGTTTTTCCCAGTGGTAACATCTGGCTTAACAATAGCACAGTGTCAACAACCTGGAAAGTACATTGACGAAATCCATTATTCAGGTTTCACCCTTTTTTTTTTTTTTTTTTTGTAGAGACAGAGTCTCACTGTACCGCCCTTGGGTAGAGTGCCGTGGCGTCACACGGCTCACAGCAACCTCTAACTCTTGGGCTTACGCGATTCTCTTGCCTCAGCCTCCCGAGCAGCTGAGACTACAGGCGCCCGCCACAACGCCCGGCTATTTTTTTGTTGCAGTTTGGCCAGGGCTGGGTTTGAACCCGCCACCCTCGGCATATGGGGCCGGCGCCCTACTCACTGAGCCACAGGCGCCGCCCAGGTTTCACCCATTTTTAAATGCATGTGTGAGTGTATGTGCTTAGTTCAATAAAATTTTTCCCATGTGTGAATTTGTGCAACTGCCACCACGTTCAAGATCAGAAAAATTATGTCCAAAGATCCCTCATGCTACCTTTCATAATCACAGACACCAATGTTGCTTTCTGTGTTCTTAACATCTAACAATTACTATTCTGTTCTTCATCTCTGTGGTTTTGTCATTTCAAGAATATTAAGTAAATATATGTAAAAGTAATGCATGTAACATTTTGAGCTTGGCTTTTTCTTATTTTTTATTTTGTTTTATTTATTTTTTACGTCTTTATTTATATATTTTTATTGAGTCAGAGTCTCACTTTGTCACCCACTGTGAGTGTTGTGGTGTCATAGCTCACAGCAACCTCAAACTCTTGGGCTCAAGTGATTCTCTTGCCTCAGCCTCCTTAGTTACTGGGACTACAGGCATCCACCACAACACCCGGCTATTTTTGTTTTTGTTTAGCAGGCCCGGGCCGGGTTCAAACTACCAGCCACAGTGCATTGGCCAGATCCCAAGCTTGGCTTTTTTCATCCAGCGTAATTCCTTTGTGAGTCATCATAGCTGTCCAGTGTATTGATATCTTGTGGTTCTCTAATGCTGTGTAGCAGTCCCTGGCATGGACATTCTACAGTTTATTTAATCATTTAACTACTTAAGGATATTTGAGTTCTTTTTTTTTTAACTTTATTTATTTATTTGTTTTTGGCTGGGGTTGGGTTTGAACCCACCACCTCCAGTATATGGGGTCAGCACCCTACTCTTTTGAGGCAGAGGCACCACCCAGGATATTTGAGTTCTTAATGTATTTGAATTCTTTGAACCATCCATAAGTCGGCAATGAATACTTATATATTTGGTATAATTATTATTAATTAAACATTTAATTTGAGATAATTGTATATTCAAATGAGTTAAAATGATACAGTGTACAAGTACCCCTTACATAGTTTTCTTTAATGATAGTATCTTGAAAAATTATAGCATAATATCACAACTATGATATTGGTATTGACACAATCCATCTATCTTACTCAGCTTTACAGCTTTACAGTTGTGGGTGTTATGTGTTTTTATTCTTACACAATTTTATCACAAGTATTAGGTTCATGTATCCATAAACATGGTGAAGATGAACAACAGTTAAGACTTAAAAGAAACTTTTTTGTTGCCCTGTAATAACCACACTCACCTTTCCCCATCTCTTACATTCATCCTCATTCCTAACCCCAGGTAGTGACTAATACAATCATTTCTATAGTTTTGTCATTTCAAGAATGTTATATAAATTGATCACAAAGTATGTAATCTTTGGCATTAGCTTTTTTCATTCAACATCGTTTCTTAGAGGTTCACACAAGTTGTATGTAACAACAGTTCATTTCTTTTTATTGCTGAGTAATATTCCAAGGTGATACTAAAGTTGTTTTTTAAACATTCACTTGCTGAAGAACATCTGCATTGTTTCCAGTTCTCATTAATTATGGATAAAGTTGCCCTGAACATTTATGTTCAGGCTATAAGAAACTGCTACACTGTTTTCCAGAGTGGGAGTATCAGTTTATATTCAGACTAACAGTGTATGAGTAATTCAGCTTTTTCACATTCTTCCCAACATTTAGCGATGTTTGTATTTATTATTTGGCCATTCTGATGAATGTCCTTATATCTTATTGTGGTTTCACTTTGCATTTCTCTAATGGTTAATGAAGTTGAATATTTTTTCATGTGCTAATTTTCCATCTGCATATCCTCTTTGTTAAAATGTCTGTTCATGTCTCTTGTCCATTTTCTAATTGGATTGTCCATTGTTTCACAGTTGAGTTTTGAAAGTTGCCTTTCTGTCTAGACACAGTCCCTGGCTGGATATAGACTGATAATTATTTTTCTGTCAGTAGCTCATTGTATTATTTTACTATGGAGGCTGTAACAATTCCCATAAACTTTGTGGCTTAAAACAAAATTTATCTTTTACAGTTTTTTAGGTTACAAGTCTAAAATGTTTTTCGATTGGCTAAAAACCCAGGTATTATCAGTAGGGCTGTGTTTCTTTCTTGAAACACAAGAGAATTTGGGGAGAATTCATTTACTTCACTTTTCCAGGTTTTAGAGATCATTCACTGTCCTTGATCCCTTTTATTTTCAGTGTCTCATAGATCCTTTCTATTTGTAATGGTCACTTGAGTCTCCCTTACACTTTCATTTCACATTCACTTTTATTCCTACATTTAAAGGATATAAAAAGCATAGCAGACCAAATAAACATATATAGAGAAACAGGTTGGAAAATCTTGGCACACTTTATGGGGGCAAAACATGATTGCAAGAGGGACTTTACCTAACAATTGCAATCAGTGTAACCTGGCTTATTGTACCCTCAATGAATCCCCAACAATAAAAAAAAAAATAGAAAAAAAAAAAGAAAAATGTGTGCAAAAATGATCCTAAAGAATCTTACCAATGAACAAAAGCAAAGGAGAGTTGGGTTTTCCAAGACCTTTTGGAGAGGCAAGTTGATTTTTAGGGCCTTGTTATTGGTGATGAAACATGGCAGTTCCAATATGACCCTGAAACAAAACATCAAATGGAAGTCAGTCAATTTTCCACAAGCAAAAAAATTCTGTTAGTCTAAGTCAGAACGATGACATTCACACTTTTCGCTATTACAGTGATTTTTCATTATGAATTCATGCAAACTAAACAGTTACCCAAGTTTGCTATTTGAAAAGCCTACATGGAAAAGTTGGACAAATATGACCTGAACTTTTCATCAACAACTCATGGCTGTTGCATCACAACAATGCACCAACTCACACAGCACTGCCTATGAGGTACTTTTTGCCAGTAAACAAATAACTGTATTGGAACATCCTCCATACTTACCTAATATGACCCCCAATATCCTTTTCTTTACCTAAAGATAAAGTGAATATTAATGAGGCCATTTTGATGATATTCAAGATATCAAGGTTAATATGACAGCTCTGATGGCCATTCCAGAAAAAGAGTTACCAAATTGCTTTAAAGGGAAGACTAGGGGCTGGCGTCAGTACATAGCTTCCCAAGGGAAAGTGACCACAATGATATTTATGTATTAGGTATGTAGTACTTTTCCTAGGATGAGTCATGAACTTAGTTGTCAGACTTCATATTCCTAAGAAATTAGCCCCGATAAATAAAAAAAGTGTCTGTAGAGACTTGTGCATGAATGTTCATAGATATATTTATAAAATATATAGTTTTATATACTATATAAAACTGTATAGTTGTCAATTTCCAACAACTGGAAATGACCCAAATGTACATCAATAGGTTAATGACTTGATAAATCATTAAACACACAGACATACACAAACATACACACATACACACACTGGAGCACTAATCACAAAAAAAGGAATGAAGTATTGATATACTCAACAATAAGAATAGATCTCAAAATCATTGTTTGAGTGAATGAGCCCAGACAAAACAAAGGACATATGCTATGATCCCATCTGCAAACAATTGAGAAAATGTAACTTTATCTATGTGACAGAAAACAGATAGTGGTTGATTGGGGATAAGGTGAGGAGGCTGAAGCTTTCTTACAAAGAGGTGACTGATGGTTCATCATTTTGAATGTGTTGGTAGTTTCCATTGGCACACATATATGTCAAAAACTTATCAAATTGTACTTACATGTGTGAAGTTTTACATGTCAATAATGCCTCAATGAAGCTGTTAAAAAATGGATTAGGGCTTAGTAGGAGAATGGGAATAGTTAATGGGGAAGCTAATTTGTGTGGCTAAAACTTACATGGTTGTAAGTATGGCTGACTTTTCAAGTGCCACAGACACCAAGATGTTTTAAATTGGTAAGTAAAGAATGGCAATAAAAAGACTGTTAGTTGAAAAAGTTCAAGTTTAGTAATGAACGAAAGTTACAAACTGGATTCAGAAACAATAAATAAGTTTTAAACACAATGGGGAATAACATCTTTGCAATAAATAATTGTCCTATG
The DNA here is from genome assembly GCF_027406575.1 of Nycticebus coucang. NCBI lineage: Eukaryota > Metazoa > Chordata > Mammalia > Primates > Lorisidae > Nycticebus > Nycticebus coucang. The sequence continues at coordinate 98,634,965 of NC_069783.1, read as the reverse complement.
TACTCAATTTTGATATGAGGACAATTAATGACAATTAAGGTGGGGAGGGAAGGAAAAGAGAGAGAGGGAAGGAGGGAGGGGGCGGGGCCTTGGTGTGTGCCACACCTTCTGGGGGCAAAACATGATTGCAAGAGGGACTTTACCTAACAAATGCAATCAGTGTAACCTGGCTTATTGTACCCTCAATGAATCCCCAACAATAATAAAAATAATAATAATAATAATAATTGTACTTGCAAATAGAAAATGAAGAGAAAGTCAATCCTCACTTCATGCTATGTACCAAAATTAAGTCAAATTGGTTCATAGATCTAAAAATCTAAAAGTTTAATTACTTTTGAAGAATTTATAGGACAAAACTTTGAGCTAGGCAAGATTTCTCAGTATGACTCAGTTGATGGTTTTAATGTATGTATCTTTGCAAAATTCATACCTTGGAACCCTGCACCTAATGTGATAGTATTAAGAGGTAGGTCCTCCAGGGAAGTGATTACCTTGCGTGCGCTCCACCACCATGAATCAGATTAGTGCTCTTATAAAAGATGTTGAAGGGAGTTCCCTAACCCCTTTTGCCCCTTGCCCTTCTGTCCTATGGGAACTCAGTAAGATGTCCCTGATCAGACACTGAATCTGTGGGCAAGCTGATCTTAGACTTCCCAGCCTCCAAACTGTGAGAAATAAATTTCTGTTCTTTGTAAATTATCTAGTCTAAGGCATCTTATTAAAGCAGTCAAAATAGACTGAGATGGAGAACAAAAGCACAATTCAGTAAAGAAAAAAAATGTTTTATCCAAATTAAACTTTCCTAGTCATTGAAAAAGACAGTTAATAAAATGAAAGTCATATTATACTGTATGCTGTACTGTGTACACATGGATGTTCACACCTGAACACACTCAGGTATGCTCACACCTGAACACACTCAGGATTTATTTTTTTATATATCAGACAGACACATTCTAGTTTTAATTCATCTGTCAATTAGTGTCATTATTTGTACGTCATTTTGGCAATAATATATCTTCTTTAATGAGTGTGGTCTCTCAGCAGTCTTGGAGTGTCCATGCACATCAACATTATCCTGTATATAAATACCTCCTTGATCCCACTTTATTTTTTGAAATAGACTGGCCAAAGAGATAATTGCAAAAATTATTTCCATGAATTTAAGGGTGAAGTCATTCACAAATTAACTCTGCCATTTCCCTCTGGCCTGTCTGCAAAATATAATCAGCACTGTCCTGATACATTTCGGTTTTATTTGCAATCACTAGCTTCCATTAAATAGCTGTTCTACTTTATTTCAAGTAACAAGTTGAGCTGTTACTCCTTTATACTTCTTCTATCCTGGCCAAAGATCTTCACTTTTCTGTTCTTTGAAAACACACACACGTGGGCTTACTGTCCCCAAATCTTGCTCCTTTTGGTCCTAATAAACAACGCTGAAGCATCTGCCTGTTCGTAATGCTCCCTCAGTGCTTATTTAGAGAACTTCTTTAGCTCGCCTCCTTGTTGCAATTGTGATGATTCACGTTGTGTGCCCCAATTTAATTTAATTTCTATGTAGTGCATTTATCATTAAAATCGTCTAATCCCCGAATAGAAAATGTCATGGTTTATAAGAGATGTAACATGAAAAAAAAAATCATTACTCTACATTTAAAGTACAAAGCACTTCTCAATTTGAGAGAGCTTAGTAGAAGGTACTTCATTTTATGGGTCATATATATTGAAAACTGTTTAAGTATACAGTGATGTCTATGCAGCTAGAACCAGTGTTTTCTTGGTTACCTTTTACTATACCATATATAGTATAGTAAACATATTTGCAAAGTCCTTTCAAAAGAAACTCAAAGATGCGTTCTTAAAATTAGAATAATTATGGTGACAATTACTACGGTTCCATTGTTAAAATATTTGCCCATTTGTAAGAAGTATACTTTATTAAGTAGATGAATTGGGTGCTAACTCTGATATTAGAAAAGACTGAAGTAAATTGAGACTGAAAACTGAAGGGGGAAATCTTATTTTATACAATGAATATTAGCCAAGTTGCTCCTTTTTGGAATTTTCCAGGAATATTGTTACTGAAATAGTATGATGTTGGATGAAGTGTGTTCCTGTCACTTAAGACACCATCCTGCTCGATTCCAGCTCTGCAAATACTTCGTGTCCCTGGTGTATGGTCTCTTCCTTCAAATCACAAATGTGGAAAGATCCACAGCCACTCCCAGCAGCAGTGACTTCTGGGGCTGTCACAGAGTGTCAGCAAACATGACAACTATTGGGATGCGTCAAGGACTAAATAAAGACCAGGGACTGAATAAAGCACCTGGACACAGAAAACTATACATCGTCTCCTTGGCTCCATTTTTGAAAGTTGGCATATACAGTGTATTTTTAGCAGGGATGGAATGATTTTGCTTAATGCTCGACAGCTGCTCATTAGGCAGATCAGAAAGAGATAAGCAAGATGGCATATTGGTTAAAATTGCAGAGTAGGTGCCAGGAGTGCTAGATTTCAAGTCTTGTTCGCTAACCTTGAATGACCTTGAGGACTCATATTTCTGTTGCTGTTTCCTGCTTTTCCAGGCTTAGGCCTGTGACAAGAACATTTTCCTAACATCTTAACAGTGGCATTCAGAATTTGTAAAGTTTTGAGATTTTTGAAGTCACAGCTTTCCTTAAAATTGCTGCCCATAAAAGATGCCTCCAGGGGTGTGTCATCGTGGTAAGGTCCTCTGTGAAGTATTAAGGGATGCAAAAAAATGGAGGACTAGAACTGTTGAGAAAGTAAGAGTCGGTTTGCTGAAAGTCTGTCCTTGGTGAGGTTACAATTATTTTTAGTTAAATGGGGCCTCCTATGGTTACCTTGTTATTTTTACGTGATTCTATTTTACTTTAAACATATTAAATGAATCCAAACATGAGATGCATAAACACAAACACACATTTTGGGCAAATCAGGTAAAGGCAGGAACTTATGGTTGTCTATAACTCAGTACCTCTTTCATCTAGTCACTTGTTGCTAGTTAGAATGATGACCTCTTCTCTGTGGAGAATTCTGAACATAAGGAGGCTTTTGCTTGATGATATATATTTCACTTATTTAATAGCTGAGGTTAGCAAAAAATGAGTCAGTCTTAATGTCAGTGTTTTGAAATATTTTTAGTCTTTAATCTGGGTGAGTTTCTTGTTCAGGCCCTTGAATCATAAGATGATAAGATAATAATGAGATAAGAACCTCTTCCTTCAAAGAAATTACTTCGTGTCCCAGGAAGACAGGAGTTTCTAAGAGTCTCCTATTTCTTTAAGAGTGATTGCTATGGCATAATTTATATTGTTTTTCTTTTTTTGCATTCCTGATAATTGTATGTATTGTATAAAGAGAATCTGTACATTGGGTTATAACACTAGTTCATTTAAACTTACAGGCGTATTTGGAATGTAAACCACCATTTTAATGTACTGTAATTAACATGGTTATAATATGTACAATCCTTCTCCCACCACACAACTTTTTTTGTGTGTGATAAACCAATTTTGGTTTGCAATAAAATCTTCAAAAATAAAATAAAATAAAATAATATGAAACTTGAAAAAAAAAAAAAGAGTGATTGCTATGGTAAATACTTCACTTTAGCCTGGGTTCCTTTTCGGTACAATGGGATATTAATAATGTTGGTTTAATTGTGAAAGCAATGTGTAATTTATTTTCAGTTTATTAGCATATAACTTGTAAAATAGGTTCGGCTTTTCATGTTTTATTGCTTATAATATTGATATAAAAAGGTGATACATTAAAAAAAAAAAAGTCTTGGTGGAAGGGCATACTTTAGCCACAGCCTGATTTATGTAAATGAGGTCAGCGAAGGACTCCTGTTTGGGAGAGACCATCACCTGTGGGGTCATGAGAGGGCTGAGTGGGCAGCCAAGCTGAGTGTGTGGCCTGCTGAGACTGGGGAAGACACACTCAGATTCAACATGAGCTGTTGGTTTCCACAAATAAGTTGCCTATGGTCAGCATCTATGATTCCAAAGAGCCTCTGTTACCAATGTTTGAGATGCGGTGGGCCTCTGCCAACATTCAGGCTTAGTCTGCATAAGAGCTCCTCAGTCCCTTTTGTGGAGCAGGAATATTTCTGTGGGAAGAGAGTGCTCACTGTATACATTTCCATTACAACAGATGACAGAGTAATGAATCCACGTCTCCCTACAGCAGTTACTTTTATTAATATAAAGCTTCTTCAATAAAAACAGAGTGTAAAAATGCCCACACATAATCAGACGCCAATTCTGTAAGTTTCTCCCAGAAAAATTTAGTTTCCCATATCATGTGAAGAGAGGAAGAAAAGGACGTAGGAGGTATGGGTGTGGTAAGCAGTCAAGACATTGCCACCTGAGTGATGGTGCCCAGATTAATTTTCACAGGCTGTGAACAAGGCATAGGTCAAAAGCATTTTGTCCTTAGCTTCATTTCAAGCTGGTTTCTAGTCCTCAAGCCCAGCGAGAGGAAATGCTTTAAAATTCTTAGCCTGAGGCCAATGTGAGGAGTGGGATATAATATCGCTTACTAACTAAGAACATTTGAGAAAAACAAAATCTTTATTTTTGGCAATGATTTTTTTCCCTAGGAGATAAAGTCAATCATGAATTAATATTTCAGAAAATATTCATGTTTTCACTAACATGTTGAGCTGTATCAGATCTTGGTAAACTGATTCTTGCTACAAAAGTCAGGCATTATCAGAGTTTTTTTTTTTTTTCATGGAAAAATAACATAGAATATAAGTCAAATTCTTAATGGCAATCTGGTTATAGCTAACCACAGAGGGGAAAGGGCCACAGGTTAAAGGAGTTAACTCCTCTCTGCCAGATCCAGATGAATGTTTTTCCTTAGACACACAACTGCTAGTCCCTATGCCACACTTCTCTTTAAAAATTGTTTCTCTCAGAAGCAGAGCAAACTGTTTTTTGTCTAAGATTAGCACTGCAGTATGTTTGGACAAGGGACTTTGCTCTTCAGAGCTGATGTGATGAGGAGTGAATACCTTACCCAGGCTGAGTCAACCCATTGGCTGTCCAGATGTCAACCATATCCTCTTTAGCAAGAATTCTATAGGAAGAACACAGAGACTCCAAAAAATGAAGATGAATTCTTCTCTCTTTGAGTATGGGCTAGATTTAGAGCTCTCACATAATGAGTGGCAGAAATGGTGCATTACGTTAACGAGATTAGGTTATAAAAAGCCTGCAGCTCTGTCTCAGAAATTCTCTCTCTCTCTCTGTTCTGTTTCGCTAGAGAACTTGGACTGCTATAATTAGTAAGAAAACTATGTGATGTAGGCTAGGTAAACGTACGTGTTCCAACTTACATATAAATTCAACTTAAGAACCAAACTCTAGAATCTATCTCATTTGTAACCCAGGGACTGCCTGTACAGAGGTCCTGGAGCCTCTGGTTCTGAGGCAGTGAGGGACTGAGGCTTGCCAGTAACCACAGAAGCGAGCCTGGATAGGGCTTTCCTATTTCTTACTATACCTTAAGATGATTACAACATTAACAGAAAACTCATTTGAAACCTTGTCAAATCACTGGAACCAGAGCGACTCAGATAAGACCCTAGCATCTTGACTCACAGAAACTTTGTAAGCTAATCCATGTTTATTGTAAAATGCTAAGTTTAGGATGAAGTTGTTCTGCTGCAATATATAACATGCAATTGGTTTCAATGGCAAATCATAGCAGGACTTCAGTGTTTTGCAGCCACATCTCCTGGTCGTGTATTATTAGTTTTTTTTTTTTTTTTTTTTAATGGCATCTCGACTCCTTCTCCTGGCATTTTTTTTTTTATTATTAAATCATAGCTGTGTACATTAATGCGATCATGGGGCACCATATACTGGTTTTATAGACCGTTTGACACATTTTCATCACAATGGTTAACATAGCCTTCCTGGCATTTTCTTAGTTATTGTGTTAAGACATTTATATTCTACATTTAATAAGTTTCACATGTACCCTTGTAAGATGCACCACAGGTGTAATCCCACCAATTACCCTCCCTGCACCCATCATTCCCCCTCCCTCCCCTCGCTTTCCCCCTTCCCCCTATTCTTAGGTTATAACTGGGTTATAGCTTTCATGTGAAAGCCATAAATTAGTTTCATAGTAGGGCTGAGTACATTGGATACTTTTTCTTCCATTCTTGAGATACTTTACTAAGAAGAATATGTTCAAGCTCCATCCATGTAAACATGAAAGAGGTAAAGTCTCCATCTTTCTTTAAGGCTGCATAATATTCCATGGTGTACATATACCACAATTTATTAATCCATTCGTGGATCGATGGGCACTTGGGCTTTTTCCATGACTTAGCAATTATGAATTGGGCTGCAATAAACATTCTGAGACAAATATCTTTGTTATGATGTGATTTTTGGACTTCTGGGTATATACCTGGTAGAGGAATTATAGGATTGAATGGCAGATCTATTTTTAGATCTCTGAGTGTTCTCCAAACATCTTTCCAAAAGGAATGTATTAATTTGCATTCCCACCAGCAGTGTAGAAGTGTTCCCTTTTCTCCACATCAACGCCAACATTTCTGGTCTTGAGATTTTGTGATATGGGCTAATCTTACCGGAGTTACATGATATCTCAAAGTAGTGTTGATTTGCATTTCTCTGATGATTAAAAATGATGAGCATTTTTTCATATGTCTGTAGACTGTGTGCCTGTCTTCTTCAGAGAGGTTTCTCTTCAAGTCCCTTGCCCAGCCAGTGATGGGATCACTTGTTCTTTTCTTGTTTATACATTTGAGTTATCTGTGGATTCTGGTTATTAAACCTTTGTTGGAGACATAATCTGCAAATATCTTCTCTCATTCTGAGAGCTATTTGCTTGCTTTACTTACTGTGTTCTTGGCTGTGCAGAAGCTTTTTAGTTTGATCAGGTCCCAGGAGTGTATTTTTGAAGCTGCTTCAATTGTCCGGGGGGTCCTACTTATAAAATACTCACCCAGACCGATTTCTTCAAGGGTTTTCCCTGCACTCTCTTTGAGTATTTTTATAGTTTGGTGTCTTACGTTTAAATCTTTAATCCAGTGAGAGTCTATCTTAGTTAATGGTGAAAGGTGTGGGTCCAGTTTCAGTCTTCTACAGGTTGCCAGCCAGTTCACCCAGCACCATTTGTTAAATAGGGAATCTTTTCCCCACTGAATGTTTTTAATTGACTTGTCAAAGATCAAATAATGGTAAGTAGCTGGATTCATCTCTTGGTTCTCTATTCTGTTCCAGACATCTACTTCTCTGTTTTTGTGCTAGCATCATGCTGTTTTGATCACTATCGATTCAGAGTATAGTCTGAGGTCTGGTAGTGTGATTCCTCCTGCTTTGTTTTTATTTCTGAGTAAAGGCTATTCGAGTTTTTTTCTGATTCCATATAAAACGAAGTATTATTTTTTCAAGATCTTTAAAGTATGACAGTGGAGCTTTAATGGGGATTGCATTAAAATTGTATATTTCTTTGGGTAATACAGACATTTTAACAATGTTGATTCTTCCCAGCCATGAGCATGGTATGTTTTTCCATTTGTTAACATTTTCAGTTATTTCTTTTCTTAGAGTTTCATAGTTCTCTTTATAGAGATCTTTCATGCCCTTTGTTAGATAAACTCCCAAATATTTCATCTTCTTTGGCACTACTGTGAGTGGAATAGGGTTCTTAACTGTTTTTTTAGCTTGACTATTGTTGGCATATATAAAGGCTACCGATTTATGAATGTAGATTTTGTAATCTGAGATGCTGCTATACTCCTTGATCACTTCTAAGAGTTTTGTAGTAGAATCCCTGGTGTTTTCCACGTATACAGTCATATCATCTGCAAAGAGCAAAAGTTTGATCTCTTCTGAACATATGTGGATACCCTTGGTCACCTTTTCTTCCCTAACTGCTATGGCTAAAACCTCCATTACAATGTTAAAGAGCAGTGGAGACAATGGGCAACCTTGTCTGGTTCCTGATCTGAGTGGAAATGATTTCAATTTAACTCCATTCAATATGATATTGGGTGTGGGTTTGCTATAGATGGCCTCTATCAGTTTAAGAAATGTTCCTTCTATACCAATTTTCTTGAGTGTTATTATCATGAAGGGATGGTTGATATTATCAAAAGGTTTTTCTACATCAATTGAGAGAATCATATGGTCTTTGTTTTTTAATTTGTTTATGTGCTGAATTATACTTATAGATTTACAGATATTGAACCAGCCTTGAGACCCTGGGATAAAACCGACTTGGTCATAATGAACAATTTATTTGATGTGTTGCTGGATTCTGTTTGTTATGGTCTTGTTGAATATTTCTTCATCTATATTCATTAGTGATACTGGTCTCTAATTTTCTTTTCTTGTTGGGTCTTCTCCTGGTTTGGGGATCAGGGTGATGTTTGCTTCATAGAACGTTTTGGGTAGTCTTCCTTCTTTTTCTACATTTTGGAACAGGTTGAGTAATATAGGTATTAGTTCCTTTTTAAAGGTTTGGTAGAATTCAGATGTGAAGCCATCTGGTCCTGGGCTTCTCTTTTTAGGGAGATTTTGTATGGTTGATGCTATTTCAGAACTTGATATTGGTCTGTTCAATATTTTCACTTGATTCTGGCTAAGTCTTGAAAGGTGACGTGCTTCCAAGTATTGGTCAATTTCCTACAGATTTTCATATTTCTGAGCATAAAGTTTCTTGTAATATTCAATAAGGATTTTTTGAATTTCTGAGAAGTCTGTTGTTATTTCATCTTTGTCATTTCTAATTGATGAGATTAGAGATTTTACTCTTTTTTTCCTGGTTAGGTTAGCCAAAGGTTTATCTATTTTATTGACCTTTTCAAAAAGCCAACTTTTTAATTTATTGATCTGTTGTATTTTTTTGTTTTCAATTTCATTTTATTCTGTTCTAATTTTGATTATTTCTTTTCTTCTACTGGGTTTGGGGTTGGAATGTTCTTCCTTTTCCAGTTGCTTGAGATGTCCCATTAAGTTGTTAACTTCCTCTCTTTTCATTCTCTTGAGGAAGGCTTGCAATACTATAAATTTCCGTCTTAGGACTGCCTTTGCAGTATCTCAGAGGTTCTGATAATTTGTGTCTTCATTGTCATTTTGTTCCAAAAATTTGGCAATTTTCTTCTTGATCTCATCTCTGACCCAGCTATCATACAGCATAAGGTTATTTAACTTCCATGTTTTTGTATGAGTATGCAGATTACTTTGTTACTGAATTCAACTTTTATTCCATACTGGTCCGAGAAGATGCAAGGAATAATTTCTATTTCTTTAAATTTACTGAGGTTAGACTTGTGACCTAAGATGTGATCAAATTTGCAGTATGTTTCATGGGCTGATGAGAAGTACATGTATTCAGTTTTGTTGGGGTGAAATGTTCTGTAGATGTCTGCTAAATCTACATGTTGGATAGTTAGGTTTAAATCTAAAATTTCTTTGCTCAGCTTCTTATTGGTGGATCATTCCAACACTGCCAAAGGAGTGTTGAAATCTCCGACAATTATGGAGATGGAGGAAATCAAGTTTCTCATGTCTGTTAGAGTTTCTTTTATAAATTGAGGTGCATTCTGGTTGGGTGCATATATATTAAGAATTGAAATCTCATCATATTGGGTATTACCGTTAACAAATATGAAGTGACCATTCTTATCCTTCCTTACTTTTGTTGGTTTAAAGCCTATTGTGTCTGCAAAGAGAATTGCAACACCTCTTTTATTCTGATTACCATTTGCCTGAAATATGGACGACCATCCTTTCACCCTCATTCTATATTTATCATTGAAGATAGGATGTGACTCTTGTATGCAGCAAATAACTGGCCTTAGTATTGTATCCAGTCAGCTAACCTGTGCCTCTTTAGAGGTCAGTTTAAGCCATTCACATTAATGAAGAATATTGATAAGTCTAGTAAAATTTTGGGTATCACGTTTTTCAAATGTCCAGTGGACATTTTTAATCCTTTTGCCACTGTGGAAGTTGGAGTTTGATCAAAAGTTTCTGAATGAGTTTACTTTTGTCGTAGAGGATTGGCCTGGTCATTATGGAGGATAGGTCTGAGCATATTCTGAAGAGCTGGTTTGGTTATGGCAAATTTCTTCAATATATGAATGTCATTAAAGTATTTAATTTCTCCATCATAAATGAAACTCAGTTTAGCTGGATACAGGATCCGGGTTTCAAAGTTATGTTGTTTTAGGAGATTAAAAGTCGATGACCACCCTCTTCTGGCTTTAAAAGTTTCAGCAGAGAGATCAGCAGTCATTCTAATATTCTTCCCAGTGTAGGTAATGGATTTCTTATGTCTGGCTGCTTTCAGAATTTTCTCCTTCATATTAATTTTAGTAAAGTTAATTATGATATGCCTGGGGGATGTCTTATTGTGATTGAGTTGTGCTGGGTTCTGAAACTGTCTGCTATCTGAATTTCAGAATCTCTTGGCATGTCTGGAAAATTCTCTTTCATAATTACATGGAGAAGGGCCTCTGTGCCTTGCGAGGCTACTTCGTCACTTTCAGGGATTCCAATGAGGCAGATATTAGCCTTCTTTGAATTATCCCAGAGCTCTCTGAGAGAATGATTTGTTTTTGCTCTCCATTTCTCTTCCTCTTTGAGAGTTTGAGAGCGTTCTAAGGCTTTGTCTTCAATGTCAGAAATTCTTTCTTCTGCTTGTTCCACTCTGTTACTGAGGGATTCTACTGAATTTTTCAGATCTTTGAGGGCTGCAAATTCTTGCTTCAGTGCATCAAAATCTTTGGTGGTTTTGTCTTTAAATTCATTAAATTCTTGAGACAACTTTTAAATTTCTCCTCGAATTTCCAATTCTGACTTTTGAATTGCTCCTCGAATTTCTAATTCCAAATTTTTCTCCATTCTATTCATCTTGTTTGCGATCTAAATTCTGAATTAGATTTCTGACACCTCGGCCAGCTGTTTATGAATGGGATCTTCAGTTACATCTGCCATATCTTTCCTTGGGGGTGGGGTGGGGTCTATTCTGGTTATTCATGTTACCAGAGTTTTTCTGCTGATTCCACCCCATGATTGTTTTACATCATTTGATTTTTCCCCTGGAGCTTTGTTGAGGACCCGTACAGTTCTATGGCCTGAGAAACTGGGGACCTATTTGGTGTGGTGGGTCAAAGTGGTTCTGTCTTATTTTCAGCTGGTCTCTGTCCGACCCTAGTGAAACAGTTACTCTGGGTTGAATTCTCAGCTGTGGAGAAATAACAGCAATTAAGTCACCCCGCCCCCCACAGGCAAAAATTGGAGAAGGAAAATCCAACCTTCCTATAACCACACACCCAGGGCACCACTTGAATTGTCCTTGGGCAATTGGCTCAGTTCAAAAGGTCCAAATCAATTGTGTCAGTCAGCACCTGTCTCAGGTGGGAGAGTTTAAAAAGTCTCTGGCAACTGAATTGTAGGGGTCTGGTGACAACTCCGATATGGCTTGCTCCGGTGCTCCCTGGAGTCAGGAGGACCCACCCAGAATATAATTTAGTCAGGGAGGGTTGATGCCTCCTTCCCCACCTTGCATCTCTGTCATCCCAGTCACTGATATCCCCGCAGGGCTATGCCCCAGTTGCCTCTAGTGAACAGATACTCCAGCGGTTTGCATCTGCCTGAATCACAAGGAAATCTATTTCTGCTCAGCCAGGCCGCTGTGCTCTGCCTCTATCCAGCAGGGGTATGTGAGGCCTGACAACCTCGGTGCTTGATGGAAGCTAGAGGATGTTCGCTCAGTTCCAGCCCTGCCCGATTGATGTTACTGACAGAACAGAACAGAACAATTTTGTGGAAATTTGTTTCTGTCCCTGCTAAATTCCCCTGCAGAAGAGAAGCTGTTTTGAGTTCCCAGAGCCTGCGCCTCTGGCCCTGTCTTTGCTCCTGCAAGTTTGTATTCTGTTAGCTATCAGTTCTAGCCTCCTGCCTTTGTCTATAGGCTGACGATCCCCTGAGGGCTGGGTGCATCTTAGGCTCAGTAAAGCGGTCCTCTGGGTCAGCCTTACACTGGGAACTTCCTCACTCTGCACGTGTGTTTCTAGTTCTCCCGCTCCACCCAGGCCGGTACTGCCTCAGGTAAACCCTTTACTCATGGGGCTGTGTTTCTGTCCTAGATCTGTTCCGTGGTGGTTGCCACCTGAGTAGATGCCTAGCCTCCTCTGGCAGGGAGTCAGGGGCTGTGGCTTTGGAATATCTGGGAGTGAGCCCTATTGTTGCCAAAAACGGCTTCTGCTCTGCGCCTCAGGGCAACACCGCTCCGGTGTGGTTCCCTCTCAGCTGACCATCCTCTCCTCACTGTGGTGCTGCAGAATCAGCACTGACCAGCTGCAGTCTAGGCCCTGTCCACACCCCTCGAGAAATCACCCAAGAGTCTGGACTCCTGGGGGACAGGCTTCCAGACCTCAGAGTGAGAGTGGGGTGCAGTGCTAGGAGCTCAGAATTGCAGGTAGAGAATATATACAGTTCTATACAGTTTTATGCCTGGCAGGAGAATGCTGTGGCACCCTGGTAGGGGAGGTAGGTCCAGTTTTTAGAGGGTCTCTCCAGTGGAGTGTAGTGGGAGGACCTTTGAACTCTGCTTATTTGTTTGTGGAGCACTCCAAGCCATTCTCATGGGGAAGGGGACTCCCGTCTGCTTGGTGATGGATTTTGTACCTTTTGTTTGTATTCTTGGGGTCGCAGCTCACCTCAGCGGGGTTGATGTGCGTTCTTCAACCTTCTATCTTGGTGCAGCTCTAATCCACCAGGTTACTTGCTAAATTTATGTTTTAACTCTCCTTCTGGATGGGAGCCTGTGTGGAAAGCTGGCTTCGGTAAGCCATTTGTCTCTGCCTCCTTCTCCTGGCATTTAACAATTAGTTTCTTAAATGTCTGTCCTTGGCCCTTCTCTCCTCCTACTCAGATCTTAGGTGATATATTTGCCTATCTAGTGTCAAACACTAATTAAGGAGGAGCTACAATTTTAAACCAGTTTCTCCATCTTGTCATTACTAACAATCGGGGCAGGATAATTCTTTGCTGTGGGGGTGGTGTGATGTGCCTTCTAGAATATTTAGCAGCATTCTTGGTCTCTACATTCTAAATGACAGAAGCACCTTCCTCTTCCCCAGTTGTGAAAACAAAATGTCTCTAGGTATTATCATGTACCCTAGTGGCCATGCTCTTAGCTGAGAATAACTATTCTAGACTTTTCTCCAGAGATTAAGATCCATACATCAAATCAACCTACATTAAAATGAAGGTCACCTCTTGTGTAGGATAACCTTGCAGGCATATCAAATTTTACATGCTTGAAATCATAAACTTTATCTTTTCACTAACTCTACCTGGATCCTTGTTGTTTGGAGTGTTCTCCATTTCATTAGATGTCTATGCCACCTGCCAGTTGTGAAAGCCTAGAAGTCAAAATCTTCACCACTGCCAGCAAGGCCTATATATTCTCTCATTCACTCACTATTGTTCTAACTTTACCACATACAACAATGAGCCTAAAATCATTGCCCTTGAATTACTTTTTGCTGTTGTTTTCAGAGCATTTTTGTGACAGTCTTCCCCATTGTCAGGGGCTGTGCACATCCCTCTCCTGCCTGGAAAAAAGTTCTTCTTCCTTTTTATCTCCCTAATTCTAAATCTTGTCCCAACTGGCAGCTAAAATGTCACCTCTTCAAGGAAGCCCTCCTTGACCACTAAGACTAAGGTTGGTCTCTCAAATATGATTGGAAGCAATACCTGCCTCTCCTTGTTAACAGTTACATTATTTTTCTGAAACTCTAATTTTAGTATTCTTTTCATCACCAATGATTTAGTTTGATTGATGAGGACACCATATCTCTACTTATCCCTTAACCTCGATCTAATTTCTACTTAGGTTAGGGCCTCCCAGACATTCAGAAAACATTTATGAATTTTAAAAATAAGTGGCTAGATGAATAAACCAAAGGATACTAGGAATTTTGCTATTCATGCTACTGAAGTCTGGAAATGACTTTATGAGACCCCCAAGTATCTCTTTTAGTAATTCTTCTATATACATATCTCCTATTTTTATATAACTTGGAAAGGAAATCCTAAATTTTGGGTGGGCTATTTACTATTCCTATAAGAGACAAAGAACATGATTAAACAATAAATCTTACAAATGTTATTGGAGTTAATGAACCAACTGATAAAACTGTATTTAATATGAACAGTAATATGTAAATGGAGTGAAACTTTATTCTGATAAGTGTCAAAATACTTCAGTTTTACAAGTGTAAATGGAAATGCTTTTTTCCTAGTAATTATAATAAAAAACCCACAGATATATTTGAGTACATTAAAAATTTCTATGTGACTAAAAGTGACACCAAAATTAAAATTTAAGAAAACTGACAGGTATATATGATAAAGTGTTGTTATCATTATATTTAAAGAACTCTTATAAACTAATGAGAAAAAGACAAATCATTTATTAGACATAATGGACAAGAAAGAAGATAGTATGCAAAAAATAGAAATCAACAATAATGGTGGGATTACACCAGTGGTGCATCTTACAAGGGTATATGTGAAACTTGGTAAACAGTCTGTGAAGCTAGTGAATGATGCCCCATGACTATATCAATGCACATAGCTATGATTTAATAATAAAAAAAAAAAAGAAATCAACAATAAATTATCTTAGAAATGCCAGAATACTACATCCTGGCTTATAATAGCCAAATGTTGGGGGAAAAAACTAGATCAAACAATAGAAGAGTGTTCAAATAACTGTATTTCCATAAAATAAATTTATATTTAGAAAGTAAAGTTGAAAACATAAAATCTGTATTTGTAGACACGGAGTTATAGGAATAAAGATCATAAAATGTGGATATTGATACATTGCATAAAATGTGCTGTGTTTCTATATGTCCATTGAAGTAGGTTAGAACAGACAAAAATATGACAGACTGTGATAATTTTTGGACAATGGAATTCCATTATTATTTAATTATTTATTATTTAAGGTTTACTATTGGTGTTATTTACAATGCCATCACAAAAAAGTAGATTTGTTCTAGAAAAAAAAATAAGCCAAAATAACAATCACATAAAAGTAGATTTGTTCTAGAAAAAAAATAAGCCAAAAGTCTACTTTAAATATTTTGGACATTTTTCCAGGAAAATAAATATCTTAAGAATTTTTAGCCCCACGTTTCTATCTGCTGGAAATATAATTTTAGATAAAAGTGTAACGTTTGCCACCATATACTTTCTAAACCTTTTTTTCCAAAAGCTTGTAAAACCTCCGATATTAGCTTGTAACAATATGATTCTGCCTTGTTTTTTTAACTATCAAAGTTAAATTTAGAACTTAAGCCTTCCGAAAACTCATTCATCACATTAGTAAGGAAAATTGGAATATGCGTTACTATCCTAAATGAAAATTAAAGCCATCTGCTAATTCCATAACATACCTCACCTAAATGTTTCACAAAATCTTTCCGTAATTTGAGTAAACACAAGAAAAGAAGCAAACACGGCCTCAAACCTTCTTTAATCTTGGCCGTGGACTTCTCGGTGGGGACCAGGCCATCAACAGAGGAATGTCTTTGGCACAGGAGGCTTCTTCAAAAAACAAATCGTTTTGCCCCTGAATTTTGTTTCAGTTTCCTAATGGTTAGCAAATGAGCAGGGCTGCTTCGGTGGGGCAGAGGAAGACAGTTAAAGCACCGTTTTATCTTTCTTTTGCCACAAATTTTCTGCTGAACCCTGAGGGCCAAATTCAGAGATGTAGATAAACCAGATGTGCTCATAAAATTAAATGCATACCTGTGCTGCCTACCAAAAAAACCCCAAAGTTTCCCATTGCACAATATTTTGATTTCCTAATGTTGCCTGTAAGGGTCTCAGCAGGCAGAGTTTCTTCCTATCTTCTGAGCAGGCTGGCAGCTTTGAGAATGTTAGTGATGAGGCCTTTGCAAATAAGCGCAAGTCACATTATGTCAACCTCAAATGAAATCATAACACAAAACCAAAACATTCATAAATTGATAGAAATTATAGAGCATCAAATGAGATACAGGAGTTTTATCTCCTCATTTGTATATTCTTGTCTCCCTGTCTATAAACATATGTTTGCACATGCTGTGTATTGATAGATTAACATATAAAATTACAACATTGCATTTGCAACACTGTAGTTAAGGTTGTCTTCACATTTGTATTTCTGAGGTTTTATATCTGAACCATAAACATTCTCTCTGGGCTGAAACTTGGCATATAGTGCAAATCTAGTAGTGTATTTGGTTTTCTCCTGCACGTAAATTCACAGAAATTTAGATTTTTTAAACTAATTTTTTAAAGTTAATTTATAATAATTCAAACAGACAATGATCAGGAAGTTGCTTTTCTATCTTTATCTTCATATTTTACAATATTAAGGAAAATGGGGTATTTTTTAATATAAAACGATCATATGAAAAGGTTATAATCATTTGACTAGTGAATAGTTCATTAATGACATTTTCAATTAAATAATTTTTAAAAACATCCAGAAGTAACATAAAAATTAACTTAGCTTTTGGTGAAATAGTTAAATATTGCATGTAACATAACTGAATTAAAGTTACTTTAAGCATTTAAATGATTTTAACAAAATAATTATAAAAATGAATATTCACACCAAATTTTTTAAGGTATCATTTTCAAGAAAATAAGTCAATCAAGTTTATCAAGGACGTTGGCACTACTTTTTAGAAATGGTTTAACGTTTTTCTTTGAAATCAATGTTTCAAAAGATTATAACTTGTAACAAAATAAAAATTCAAAAGTCAAATTTATTTATCGGTTAGATGATTTCTTGTACGTTATTAAAATTCTCATTATTTTCTTGGTGGATCTGGACAGTGATTATTTAACCAACTTATTTGCTTCAATAAACCTAGTTTTATTTATTGGAAAATATATTTTGAAAATTAAATTTCCCTATACAAACAATAGGTTAAACACAAGGCACAGATTTTTCAAATTGTATAGTTTGCTGAATAACTTTAAGTTACTTCTGTATGTTCCAACTATTCTCAAAAGACTCCTTTTTTAAAATTTTGGAAGTGAGAAAAAGATGTACTTTGTGGGAGGCATGTTTATTTTCACAATTAACTGCGAAGCATACGGGATAAATTTCTCTTACAATACACAAATTCAAAAGTTCAGTTTCGGATGTGAATGACTAAAATACTTTGGATATTTGTACACTGAAGTTAAAAACTCAGCCATGATATTTCATGGTCCTAGTATGTGTAATTATGTAAATAAACACACAGAGTATCAGAGCATGGAAGATGAAATAAACAAGCCATTTTCCAAAGTTGGAAGCATTAACTTTTGACGTACTACTTCAGCATTACTAAGTTATATACTCATTTCCAAAGATTCTGTCTTCTTTTTTCTCAACTTCTGTGAATGCAGACTCCTGGGAGTTAAGAAGTTATATAGGTTTCACTGTCCTAAAGCCTACAGTGTATATGATTTAGCTGGCTCTACATCCTTCACCACTTACCCATGTTAAACATTTGGACTTGCTTACACTTCACTGCTCAGTAGCAAATACTCCATGTCATCATCTTCTGTGGACTGAATCAAAATGAGTCACTCACCATTCATGAGGGAGAACTAGTGATAGTTTGAGCCAGGGAGAAGCTCCAATAATAATACAGAATGAACAGTTGATGTTATTCAAAATTACAGACCTTGACTTTGTTTCCTGTTCCATAAAATATACATTTAACAATCCCAGGTTTTTTTTGTTTTTTTTTTTCTGCTTAGGACATAAGCATTTCCTTTTTTGTATTTCAAGGTAATGCTTTCAGGATGCAAATGACTCCAAAATTGGCATGTTCATATCCTGAAACTATCTGTAGGAAAAGTAGATCATTTCTGGAATGTTTATGCCTCCACTTATAGTAAGAAGACATTTTGGGCAAGCAGGAATTTCTTTAACAAATGTAATATGCTCTGAATTACAGAAAATAGAGATTTTTATTCATTTTTTCTAACTATTTTTCCATACCTTCTGAGGTAAACAGGTTTCTGAAAGTTAACAATTAGATCTATTATTCAGGATAGTTGTCCTTATGTTGATATCTTTTCATAGATACGGGATAAAGCATCAACTTAGCTAAGAACAGCACTTAAAAACATGTATGCTTAACATGGTCCTTGGCATAGAAATTCACTGACAACAGTTACATATGTTGATGCAAAAATGAACAAATAAATGCACAAATGAGCATTGCGTTTTTGGAGATAGGTGGCCTCTATACCTATTAATGTCCCACAAATAATTTTGAGGCACAATGTTTCTCAGAGACTAGAAAACTCAAGAAAGTGTGAATATTATTCTCTCTACATCACTGTTGGCTTTTGTGTACATACTTGTCTCATGGTAGCTAAGTTACTGTGGTGCTGTGATGGTTAATTTTTCTTCTATGCGCCAACTTGACTGTGTTACATGATGCCTACATAGTCGGTAAAATGGTATTTCTGAGTGTGTCCGTAAGGGTGTTTCCAGAGGAGGCTAGTGTTTAAATTAGAGACTGGGTAAAGAAATCCACCCTCACCAATGTGAGTGGGCTGTGTTCATTCTGTTGAAGCTCAGATAGTACAAAAAGGTGGAAGGATGGTGAATTTGCTCTCTCTCATTGAAGCAGGACATCCTTCACCTGCCCTCCTTCATCAGAGCTTGTGGTTTGGGGGCCCTTGGACTCCAGGGCTGACACCAGCATTCCCTCTGGTGCTCGGTCCTTTGGACTTACTTGAATTACACCACTAGCCTTTCTGGTTCTCCAGCTTACAGATGGCAAATCATGGGACTTCTCAGTCTGCATAATTCTGTGAGTCAATTCCCATAATAGAACTCCTCTTCTACCTTTATATATCCTGTTGTTTCTGTATGTCTGGAGAACCGACTAACACAATTAGTTGCTCTAGAGACTAAGGTTATGGAAGGAACTGTATCCATATGATTATTTCAGATTTGCCCTTGCTCAATGTTAGATTTATAGTTAGAAATTAAACCCATTGGACCCTTGGTAGTGACTATTTTATTTGTTCACGAAAATAATCTGAGACCTGCTATGTGTGGTGATGTTATAAAATAATTACTGTGAAATTATTGTGCCATACTGGATGCATGTATTGTAGCATTCTTTCTATGATGCAGGACAGGCCAATGGTGGTAAAAATACTCCATTAATTTTTTAATCATTTTTCAGGCCTTCGTGCCATCATTCCCATCTTATAGTTAGGAACGTCAGAGTTAGATGGTAGGTAACACATGACACAGCTGACGGCTCACATATGAATATGTTGGAAAATCCATCACTTGCTTTCTGGGTTGTTTATTTTTCATCCTCTCAGTGCTGAATTTGGGATGCCTTCTTCACTGGCCACCATTCTTTCCTGTACCCTCTGACTCCCAATTAATTCACTTAATCAATTGCTAAGTCATGGAAGAAGCCCAAGTGTCCATTGACTCACGAATGGACTAGCAAATTGTGATACATGTATACCATGGAATAGTATGCAGCCTTAAAGAAAGATGGAGACTTTACCTCTTTCATGTTTACATGGATGGAGCTGGAACATATTCTTCTCAGCAAAGTATCTCAGGAATGGAAGAAAAAGTATCCAATGTACTCAGCTCTACTATGAAGTTAAATTATAGCTTTCACATGAAGGCTATAACCCAACTATAGCACAAGACTATGGGGAAAGGGCCAAGGAAGAGGAAGGGAGTGGGGAGGTTTTGGTGGAGGGAGGGTAATGGAGTGGGGCCATACCTACAGTGCATCTTAGAATGCGTACAGATGAAACTTACTAAATGCAGAATACAAATGCCTACATACAGTAACTAAGAAAATGCCATGAAGGCTACGTTGAACAGTTTGATAAGAATATATTTCAGATTGAATATGAAACCCACACATTGTACCCCTTGATTGCAGTAATGTACACAGCTATGATTTAACAATAAAAATAAATTAATTAAAAAAAATAACACTCCAGATTCTTAAAGTATGGTACATACTTTATATATTGCTTAATATATTGCATACATTTTTTCAAGTGTGTTACATTTTTACCTGTATCACACATATTTTATGTGCATATACTACTTAATCTATCACATATATTCTATACTATATAAATATTTAATGTATGGTTCATACTTAAAATATAGTATCATGATATAATCAGTGTTCTTTAATGCCAAAGAAATATTTCACATGCCTGGATCCTAACAGGCAGCCACAATCTTCTAGCCCCTTTCTATCTCCCATCCAACTTTTGCATGAATCTTCTATTGCAAACAAATGAGTTCACTTGTCATTTTCAGCATTTTGAATTTACCAATGGCATTTTCTAAAACTAAGGACAGTCTATATTTTTCCTAGCTCTTTCTTACTCATATAAAAAGTAGCACACAAGAGCTGTTAAGAAGTCATTCTTTATTAGCCTACAAAGTACATTTGGTCTTAATAACATTCTTCAGCAGAACAAAACAAAACAACCAGGAGAAAGCAGATAAATTCAATTTTGTTAACAATTTTGCCTAAAGTTGCTTGTTTTAATTGAATACCAACAGAGCTCAATATAGGAACTTTGAAAGACTCCAGGTTAGATTCATTCCCTGATCAAAATTCCAATTTAAAGCAAACTCCCAAAGATGCTAAGGAAGCAAATCACTCAGTGAAATCCTCTGACTTTATCTTTTCTGAGGATTCCTCCTCCCCTACATCCAGGAAACAGGATCACTATTGCCCAATATAGACACACACAGACCCTAGTAGAGGAAAGAAGAATGTGTTTTAAAAGAAACTTTAGATGTCTTATAATAAATCTGGAGGTGCTTAAAAATCCCTAAGGAGTTTAAAAAAGTCTGCATGTGTTTTCTCAAATAACTATTTAAAGCATATTAGAGTTTTTTAATTGCACTGGGGACTTTTCAAAGCATATCAGGACGAAACAGTAGAGTATAGGCCCCAATATGCTAATTAATAGATAGCTAGACCCCTGAAATAAACCTGCAACACTCCATTAATCAGGCAGTAATTGAATTGGCACAGTGCTTTTGTGCAAACTACATGATAATTGAAAACCCAAACCTGGCAGCAGTGAGGGTAAGGTTCTCCACCACAGCACATCCTGCTTGCACTTGTCAGCGGGCATTTGGCCTTACTGTCAGGAGGTTTTGCACAGGGAGAAAGCCAGCTACTCTCTGAGTCCAGTGTCACTTCAATGTCCTACTGAGATGGTCTTTTTAGGTGTGTGATATCCAGCAGCCACAAGCATAACCCCATGGAAACACAAGTAATGGCTGATATGCTTTTCTCTGTTACCTAAAGACATCTGCCAATTAATCTGATTATAAAATAATAGTGAGGAACAGATGTTTCATTTGCTAATTTTATATCTGACTGTTTGAAAGCTAACTACCTGGGGATTTAACTGGCAAATACTACTTTGCTTATGAAAAAAAAAAACTCAAAAAAAGCCAACCAAAAAAAAATCCATGCATGCATTTTTCCCACATCATTGCTGGGGTATAATTCTGAATATTGGTTGCCTATAGTAAGAGAAACAGGTTGCTTCTAAATGAAGAGAAGAACGTACCATGTTAAGCCTTTTTCTTTTCATTTTTCTTTTTATTTTTCTGGCTACAAAGCATTAAGTGTATTGCTACAATAGAAAAGACTGTTACAGAAGTAGAGTTTTGCCTGTCAGACTGTGATGATGAGGAGGGAATAGATGCCGGTACAAGGAGGATGGATATGAGTTACCTGCCTAGAACTTCCAAACAAATCATCTTGAAAAACTTGAAGAATGTTTTCTATGTTACATCTTTTACAGTCTGTCTTTTTAGCCTTTTAACTAGAACCGATGAGGACTAAGGAAGGTGGAAAATTGTAGTGAAAAAGTTAGCTTTGGTGGTTGTAGGGATCTGGAGAGAAATAGTTTAAGAAAGGTAGAATGTTAGAAATAATATAATAAATATTTTAATTCTGATCTTCTCTTTTTTCCACCAAAGAAGATGAATACTGTGTTAAATAAGGGTGTCCATAATTGTTCATGTGCAATTTACAATGTAAAACTATTTTAAGTTGCACAAGAACTTTAGAGACATGCTGTATACCCAAAATAGATATGTGTTTCTTAGTCCTTGGTCTTACCTGACTCAGACACTTGACATTGCGTGGGTGCTGTGCCCTCTCTCCCACTTGCTCTGTCTCTGTTGCAAGAGGTCCGCTCTGGGGAATATGACCCTTTATTAAGAAAAAAACATCCTGGGATTTGGGTGCTCAACATGCCACTAACTGTGTCTGTGATCTTCAGCAAGTTACGTAATCACCCTGCTTCACTTAGTTGACCAGAACGAGATAGAGATTAGGGTTTTGGAGATGATTGAAATTCAAATCCCTTTCATCTTTATACTTTTTCAAACTTACTAAATAATATATGCAGCATGACTTAAGGAAATCATAAATCAACATTATATAGAAAACAACTTTATTTTCAAAACTCAACCCCTCTTGAGCTTCAGAAAATTTACAAGACTTCCAAAAAGGCCAAGCAAGTGATCAGTGTTCATGTGTGTGAATTAGCATGTGGCCTCAAGGCTAGCACGAGACTGCAGCCCTTTGGGGTTTTCACTGTGCCATATGACCTGATTGTGCTTATTAGCTTGGAAATTGACCTTTGTGGTCAGGGAGGGAGTGTATTTAAAATTTGTCTAACTTTCCATAGACTGTGAATTGAAAATTAGCCACTGTCTGCCAATGATCATCAGCTTAAAAGGCTGTGTCTGTGCTGTCAATTGCGAGTCCTTTTCTGTAAAATAAAATACCTAATGATTGGGGCTAAGAAAAGCCCCCTAATTTGGAGATCTTCTTAGGCTTGGGAATGCTTGATCTTACTTTTTCTACCTCAAGGTATTCCTTTGTGACTTACAGTTACCCAGTGCTAATGACCTTGATTTTTTTTTGCCTTTGCACCTCCGGCTGCAGGCTGTATTCCCTAGCATCAGCCCCAGGTCCCTTTCCTTTGTCTTGGATGCTTCCTCGTTCCTACTCCACCTGCAGAACCTTCACTCTTCATTCTCCAGCCCAGGCTATTTCAGGCTCTGCCAGGGTTGGACTTTTCCCAATTCTATCTTGACATTTATCTCTATATATCAACAATATATGGCCTTGGAATCATTTTCAAAACATTGATTTCTTTCTAACTTTACTCCTCTTATTTTTCTTTATATATTCTGCATAAGAGACTTCCAGCTTTACCTCCAAAACATAACTCATATTTTCCCTCTTCCCACCATCTGCCTGGGCCGAGCGCCTGCCATTTCTAGCAATAGCCCCAGTAGTCTCTGCTTCCTCTCTTGCAACCACAGAATCGACGTACACACATAGCAACCAGATGGCTCTTTTGAAAATGGAATTATATATCACACCCCTCGCCCATTTAAAAATCTACCAGTGGCTTCCTATTGTATTTAGAGAAAAGCCAAACTCCTGACTTTGACCTTAAAGCCGTTAACTTAGTGTCTGTCTCTATTCATCGGTCTTTTTTTCCCATCCCCATTGCTTTCTCACCACCCTTCTCACCTTCTCACAAAATCTCAGCCTTACATTTGCTCTTCCTCAGAGACCACAAGATGGTGTTGGCCTGCAGACCTTGTATTTACTCTGTGCTTTGCCTGGCACACTCTCCCTGGGTTTGTACATAGCTGATTCCTTCTACCCTTCGGGCTTCAGCTCAAGGCTCTTGTTGTTAAAGAGCCTGTCCCTATTTTCACACGTCTCTCTACCCCAACCAAATCACTCTCCACTCTCAGTCATCTTAACGTGTCACTTACTGTAATCTCAATTTATCTGTTTTATCTGTTCACATTTTTATTGCTTGCTCCCCTCTGCAAGAACATACCCTCTGTGAAGATAGGGACTTTGGCAGTCCTTTTCCCTGCCACACTTCCAATGCTTAGGACAATACTCAATAAATACTTTTGAAAGGATTTAAAAAATGTTTCTGCTAAGAGCATACGTTTGCAGTCTGTGCAACCACCATGGAGATACCAGCCCAGTGGTAGACATAAACTAAGAGACTGGGTCTTTTCCAAGTGTTTTCAGAAACAGAGAAATCAATAGCCACCAAAAAAAAAATCATTTCTATTTCTAAAAAAGAAAAAAATGGAAAAAAATAAAGATAAAACAAAACTCATTTTTTAACATAACTTTACTCCATGGGAGCAGATATATAGGGAAGTAAATGTTATTTCAAAACAAGAATAAAAGAAACAAAGAATCTTCTGGTTCAAGGGCTGCCAAATTTTTCCATGAAGGGCTGGAAAGTAGTGAATCTTTTAAGCTCTGCAAGTTATACAATCTCCGTTGCAACTACTTCCCTCTGCTCTAGTACCACAAGCCTGGACACAGATAAAACCAAACAGGGGGAGTGACTAAACATCATTAAAACTTTACTTATTGATGTTGAAATGTTAATTTCACATAATTTTCACCTGCTATGAAATATTAATTATTTTTTATTATTTTTTTCAGTCATTTAAAATGTAAAAAACGTTCTTCACTCATAGGTCATATGAAAACTGGTGGTGGGTGAGATGTGACCTACAGGTCATAGTTGGGCAACCCTTCTTCTGGTAGTATTGAACCATCTTAACTTACTATTTTCTGACTTGCTAACAATTGATAGTTGCCTGAACTTAGAGTTTTCAGGAAATTCTCACCCAGTACATAGATTACAGATCTTCTGAAGATGCATTTGCATTTCTGGATTTGTTGCTGACATTCTCTTTGGGTGTCAAAGCCATTAATGGTTTTAATGATTAAAATAATGGTTTCATTTCTTGATACCTAAAAGAATCTCATCTATATAGTAATGGGAAAAATACCTCTTTTAAGCCAGGCAAATAAGAATAAGTGCTGGCTCACCTATAAGGCCAGCACTCTGGGAGGACAAGGCAAGTGGATTGCCTGAACTCAGGAGTTCCAGTCCAGCCTGAGTAAGCGTGAGACACCATCTCTAACATGAGCCCAATGTTGTAGTGGGCACTTGTAGTTTCAGCTACTCAGGAGGCTGAGGCAAGATGATCACTCTAACCCAAGAGTTTGAGGTTGCTGTGAGCTATGAAGCTGCAGCACTCTACCCAGGGCAACAGAGTGAGACTCTGTCTCAAAAAAAAAAAAAAGCCTCTTTATATATTATCTTTCCCAATGTGTAGCATTTATTTAAAATTATTTTCATTAATGGATATTAACCTATATACATTCTATGTCATTCTACTGTATTATTCTAGTTTGTGCAAATCCAGATATTCCAATGCTCCTACCCTTCCTGCTAGAGACTAAGCACTGAAAAGTACAGAGAAATAAAATAAAATATCATAGATACCCTTTACCTTTATGATCTAAAAGAAGTTCTTTTAATAATTGCTTAAAATTCATCATAAAAGTTTGATTAAAAAATACTTGCAATAGTTGTTTTCCTACTAGGGTTTCTTGTTAAAAAATCTGACAGCTACTTATTCTTACCTCTTTTGTTCGAAGAGGAAGTCGCTTATTCCTAGTACTTCTAAATGTTTGTCCTTTCTAAAAGTTTACCACTAGTCTTTCTAAATGTAGAACCTGGATTTCAGAGTCTATTTCATACCCCTGGCTTGCCTCCTCCCTTTCACTAGTCGAACAACAGAAAGTTTTTCCTGTACCCTCAGTTCTTCTTCTAGGTCTCCCTGTCTGACCCAGAGCAAGACTTCTAAATCATTGCACATTATATGTCAGCCCTACTCCCCTTCAAACCACTGTCCTAGCCAACCCCTTCCCTTCATTCCCAACCTACTTGCAAATACATCCACATGTATTTTTTCCACAAGCTCTTCCAAGTTGCTTCATTCCTATACAATAAAACTGCCTATGATCTTTTGACTTAAAACACCAGTCATGCTTTTTTTAAAAAATGAATTTGCAATTTGGGCAGGGTTCTTTACAGGAACTTCTCATTTCTGTTCTCTGGGCACCAGCTGGGGTGACTAGACTGGTAGCTGGAGAATGTCTTTTTCAAGGGCTCACACATGGTTGGGAAGTGGGGCTTGGCATTCCCTGGGCTTCCTGGGCTGGCTTAAAGCATGGTGTCAGGTGCCAAGAACAAGCATTCAAGAGACAGCAAGTAGGAGCTGCCAGTTTCCTAAGGCTGATGAAGCTTTAATGCTACCATACCTACCAGTAGGTCTTTCAAAGAATTTGGAGGCCATTTTTCTAAACTTCTTTAAATTCATTTGGTTCTGACACTATTAACCTCCAATATACCAGATTTAATGGTTTCTTTTCAGTGTTTCTTTGATGTGACATCTTCTCTTGGTTGACACTCTTGGGTCTCCTTTCTCTCTGTGATATCATCTCCTTTGACACAAAACACACTGATTTCCCTTTATTCTTTTAATCCTTGGTTCATTTTACCCTTTGACAATTTTGCTTTCTTGTCTCTGCATGACTCTTACATGTTGGGATTCCCTTGCGTCAACCTTCCATCTTCTCTTCTCTCTAGGTGTTCTTACTGAGTATCAATAAGAATGGCACAAAGTAATATCTGAGTATGGCTGACACCCAATTTGTTCTTTAAATACTGTCCATTTTTCTGATCTCCAGAGCTTTATTTCTAGTTGTCTTATGTTTTTCAAAATTTTTTTTTTTTTTTTTTTTTTTTTTAGAGACAGAGTCTCATTTTGTCACCCTCGGTAGAGCGCTGTGGCATCACAGCTAATAGCAACCTCCAGCTCTTGGGCTTAGCTGATTCTCTTGCCTCAGCCTCCTGAGTAGCTGGGACTATAAACACCTGCCACAACGCCCAGCTATTTTTTTGTTGCAGTTGGCGGGGGCTGGGTTCAAACCTGCCACCCTCCATATATGGGGCCAGTGCTCTACTCACTGAGCCACAGTCACCACCCATGTTTTGCAAATATTATATTGAATTTGAAAACTTCACAGAGCTATCCTCTAGCTATGTTAAACCCTCTACTTCCTGAATGCGCCATGTCCTTGAATGATTCTCACTCTTCTCACAGGTTGTGCTCCACACTGGGATTACCATTTGCTCACTTAGATGAACTCCTACTCATTCATCAAAACCCAACTGAAATATCTTGTAATCTGTCAAGTTTCTCTGATTTCAAGTCAGAGTGAAATTCTTTGAGTGGGTGCCCGTAACACTTTGTCTTTTGAATATGTGAGAGATAATGTAAGTTACAATTTTAGTTGATTACAACATCAGCTCTATTCGTAGATACTTAGCTCATGGCCACATTTTTTTTTAGTATAATTAATAGAATAAAATATCCCTTTACCTTAAAAATAGTGGACAATGCAGGAAAACTAATAGGAAAAACACTGGAAGACATCGGCCTGGGGAAAAACTTTATGAGGAAGACTGCCATGGCAATAGCAACAACAGCAATAATAAACAAATGGGATTTAATTAAACTGAAAAACTTCTGTACAGCCAAGGAGACAGCAACCAAAGCAAATAGACAACCTACCCAATGGGAAAGGATATTTGCATATTTTGAATCAGACACACGCTTAATAACCAAGATCTATACAGAACTTCAATTAATCCACAAGAAAAAAAACAACAATCCCATACATCAATGGGGAAGAGACATGAATAGAATCTTCTCTAAAGATGACAGACAAATGGCTAGCAAACATATGAAAAAATGCTCATCATCCCTAATTATTAGAGAAATGCAAATTAAAACCACCCAGAGATATCACCTAACCCCAGCGAGAATAGCCTATATCACAAAATCACATAACTGCAGATGCTGGCACAGATGTGGAGAGAAAGGAACACTCTTACACTGCTGGTGGGACTGCAAACTAGTACAACCTTTTTTGGAAGGAAGTATGGAGAAACCTAAAGAACTCAACCTAGACCTCCAGTTTGATCCTGCAATCCCATTACTGGGCATCTATCCAGAAGGGGAAAAAAACCTTTTATTATAAAGACACTTGTACTAGGCTGTTTATCTAATTGTACTAGGCAATTTACAATCGCCAAAATGTGGAAACATCCTAAATGTCCTTCAACCCAGGAATGGATTGGTAAGCTGTAGTATATGTATACCATGGAATATTATTCAGCCATAAAAAAATGGAAATTTTGCAGCATTTGTACTAACTTGGATGGAGGTGGAACACATTATTGGTAGTGAAGCATCACAGCAATGGAGAAGCATGAATCCTGTGTATTCAATTTTGAGATGAAGACAATTAATAACAATTAATGACCTGGTGGGGCATGGGGGAAGGGGAGATCAGACAGTGAAGGAGGGAAGGGGTGAGGGAAAGGAAAAGAAGAAAAGAAAAGAAAATAGTGACTAATTCTCACATAAATTGGATTTAATTTTGACCAAAGTACATTACTTAAACACTAATTTTTAATTCAACTTGTTAATATGTTGTTTAGGCTATTTCATCCTCCTTTATAAGTGATATATGTTTGTAATTTCTCCTTTATATTAACATATTGTCTCTAATTTTAATATCAGGTGTACCCAGATCAAGTACAATGATTTTGAAGTATTTCTTCTTTTTCTGTTGTCTATAAGATTTGGCATGATCTGTTTTTTGAAATTATCTTTTACTTTTATTTATAAATATTAGTTGTCTATTTTTTGAGACTTAAAAAAAATAAGAAGTTAACTGATGACTCCATACTGAATCTCAGAGTCAAAGCATTCTATAATAGACATGCTCTTATTTGACAATGTGAATGTTACTTTCTTTGCATTATTATTATTATTGCTTAATATTTCAATGTAGCAATTGTCTGATTCCTTTTCTGAATGTTCCTTCATTCTTTACGAGATTTTTGTTTCTAGTCCTTATCTTAAACATTGTTATTGTTATTAAATTTTAAGTCTTTTTAATTTTGTGAAGGCAAAAAAATGGAAACCTAATGAGCACATGTATATGTAAAAATAAAAAAAAATAGTGGACTATTAATTTGTAGAAAAATCCTGATACGAATTTAAGGTTGTCAATTGCTTTGGGTTTTCCCTTACTCATGTAAAACTAAAACTGGAGTTTGGTTTTCATTTTATATAGATGAGAAGATGGAGGGTGTGACCATTCTGAATGAAAGGCAAACTGTTTTTTAGAGTTGCATAATCCATCTTTGCCTTAGCAACGATAGCCAAAACAGCTCTCTTGATAAATACTCTTGTCCTGTTTGATTTTAACTGGGTTTGGAGACATTTGAAATATATATACATCAAGTAGTTACTTTGCCATACCATAGACTATTTACAAGTAAAGTAAAACTGATATACATAAGTGTCTTTTATCCTTTGCTCAAAGAAGAACTAATCTATCAAGTTGTCATGTGATCCATTCCTGTGCAGGCCTCTTAACCAGACATGTTGGTGAATATTTTGAAAAATGTCAACATACATCTCAGCTCTTTTAAGGCTACAATCTGAATACTATAAGGCCACATAACGGATACTAGGTAGAAAACAGCTATTATGGTCACATAAAGTATCAGAAGAAGTCAGAGTTCTTCGATTCAAAAGACAAACATACCTAGTGCTTTTCCAACTACCAGTTTAATCCTATTAGGCATTTCCAGCCTAATACAAAGAAACTCTATATTTACTTAGTGTTGGCCTGTTTAAAAAAAAGTTTTAGTAACACATCGGGGAATATTTTCTTGAGCTATCTTGTTTCTTCTAATCATTGTCCCCCTTTCACTGGAGAATTTCCCATTATTCAGCAACATATGGATGAAACATTTTTGCAGTAATCATGTCTGAACAAAGTAATCATTCTCTCATTAACCAGATATTCTTCAGAATCAAATAGAACAGACAAATTTGCTAAGACAATTTACTCTCATAAACCCTACGGAATCAGATTTCACATATCTCATGTTCAAATGGTTCAATCCAAAGATCACAGTATAGATAACAAAAGTGGTGTTTTGTTTTGTTTTTTTTAAGACATTGACAGCTTGCGAGCTCAGGAAACTAGAGATGGTTGGGGTTTGGGGGAGGGGTAAAGATAAAAGAATGAGAACATCTGATTGTCCGCAGGAATCCTTAATCTACCCAGCCCTAGAAGACTTCTTTCTCTTCCTTCTCTCCTGTATGTAGTATCATCAAAAGTCTGAGATTTAATACAGCTTTTCTACTTTCTAGAAAGCTGTTAGAAAAACAATCTGACTGAAGGAATGGGGTAGAGCGAGAAGTACTTCTCAAGAAGGGTCTGATACAGCTGTCAGGAAAGGTGAATCATTTCAGAATGTCAGTGACTTAGCTGTTTCAGGATTTGGCAACAAAATAGCATGAACTGGGTAGCCTATAAACGATACATGTAAAAAATTTCTCTCACAATTGTGAAGCCTGGGAAGTCCAAGATCAAGGCACCAGCATATTTGGTGTCTGGTGAAGGCCCAGGTTCCTGGTTGGCAGAGGGCACCTTCTTTGTATCCTCATGCGATGGGTGAGAGAGCTCTCTGGAGCTTCTTTTATAAGGCACCAATCTCATTCATGAGGGCTTTGCCCTTATGACTTATTCACCTCCTAAAGACTCCACCTTCTAGCACTATCATCACAAGGTTAGGACTTCAACATACGATTTTTAAGAAAACACAAACATTCAGAATATCATAGTCAATGACCTTTTAAGTTCCGAGTGGTATCTGTAAGCTTTGGAAATAAGAGAAAGCATTCTCAGGGTGGTGTGTGTGTGTGTGTGTGTAGGGGTGAGGAGGCCCAGTCTTGTTTGTTTTTGTTTCCTTCAGTGATATTTTATTGATATTTTACTCTATGAGGTTCCACATGGTTTTTTTTTTAGTTCCATGACATTATGGTGGGATTTGCTTTGATACAAGAGGATTCCATTAAGTATGGTTACATTTCTCTTAGTGATTGATTTTGGGGGCATCTGTTTGGAGATTCAGTTTTGCAGTTTCTGACCTTCCTACCCTCAAAAATTAAAAGGCAGTTCAGTGAAAATATTTCAGACTGTATATGGAACCAGCACGTTGTACCCCATGATTGCATTATTGTACACAGCTATGATTTAATAATAATAAAAAAAAGGCTTACCATCAGCATTCTGGGTTTTTGTTCATAGTTCAAAGGACACCAAATGCTTGCAGGTGAAGTTCTAACATAGTAGAAACCAAGAAAGCAAAATCTGAGGATAAGAATTATTAATTAATTAATTCATTAATTTGCCTTTGCTCCAGTTATCAGAATCTTTTTACACTCATTACCAAACAAAAAATTGAAAGCTTAAGTTCTAGTCTTTCGTTTGCAGCTAATTGATTATAAATATGTAAGCTAGAAATTTACTTTCTCTCTGAACCTCAGCTTCCTTTTCTATAAAATCGGTTCCTCTGCTTCATAGTTCTATGATTCTTTGTGTATGCTATAACACTGCTTTGGACATTTTCTAAAACTACAAATAAGGACGGATCTGCCAACTTCAAAGCAATAGTAACAAAATGAGTAGTCACTTTAATTTAAATTTCACCAACTCACAAGTAGGAAAGACACAGAAAACTACACAATAATATCAATATAGAATACTTAGCATAATTACTTAAATGATCTCATATCCCTAGGCTGTTTTTTCCATTATCAACGGAGTGATGTTTTATTTCCAATAACTTTTTTTAAAAACGTTTCTTGTCCACACTGTTAAACGGCACAACCTCATCTCGCATTTAAGTCATTAATGACTGTCGCCACTGTTCTCTGCACTGGGTAGATTTGGGATGACAGCTGTCACTGCAGCAGGATACATTTTTTATAATAGTTTTATGATTCACCCTTTGAGATGAAGATTTGGACACCTGATACAAGTCTATGATTTTCTCTCTGTAATTTTCAGAATGGGTAAAACCAAATAACAGCTTCCCAGTTTCATAGGTCTTATGCCAAGTGTTTCAGAAATGACATTGGTAGGAATTGAAAACTATACTTTTTTTTTTAAGTAACATATGCTGATCACTTTCATTTGCTAGTGCGAGTGGATTGTGGGGTTGTGGTGGAGGCTGGCTTTTTCCAAAGTCATAGCAAAGCCATCGTTTTTCTCCCCATTTTACCCTCACGTTATTATGGAGGTGTTTACCAACCTTGTGTCAACTGTCTCAGCAATTTTCATGACAAATATAGCCTTGAAAAAAATCTATTTGACAGTACACTGAGGAAGCTCCTTTAAAATCTAGAATATTCTAACAAAAATTTTGCTTGTCCTATGGAACATATGCACGGTTTAAATGCAAAAAAGGAGAGATATAAACAAGGTAGGGTTTTTAAAAAATATGGTTTATTATTGACAATACATAAGCTGATTTCCTGCATTAAGAACGATTTTAGTGTTGATGTGAGCTTTGACTTTGATCAAAATCAGACTAACTTGGGGTTCAGGGAAATATGTCTGTCCTCAACCCAGATTTGAAATGCCTCTTCTCTCCACCTGGCAATCCCACTCAGCACACAGGCTGCTTTCTTCTTTAATTCAGTTCCCTGAAAATATCAGACTAGTGACTAGCTCATCTTGGATGTTTGGTATTGATAAGGGAAGTTGCAGGCACAGGTATGATCCTATTTGTCCTGGCAATAAGATCAAAAAGGGAATAGGCAGTATTTTGCAGAGGGAAGAGATTGTGATCCTTGTACAATCAGGGCAATACAATAGCAAACAGGCTGCAGCTTCATGCAACAAGGGCAGTTGTCTGTCATGTTCTCATCGTCCCTGTTCAGATTGGCATAGGGCACTCTAAGGCACTCACTCAATCTCCTATTGGAACTCCAACTGGGAAGAAGAGGGGAAACCTGTCTCCTTCTCTTGACGGTATCTCAATTCTTGATGTGTACATATCTTGAAAAGTGCCCTTCTCTGGCTGGGAGTAGGGGGTTCCTCCGACCATGGCAACTATGCTCCCACAGGTCCATGATTGTACTGGGCCACCAGCATGGGCTGCAGCTAGCTCTCCCATAGTGACAACTGGGGGCAGCATGACTGATTCTTTTACTTTCTAGTAAGCTGCAGGAAAATATTGTTGTGTTGTGAATGACTTGCTTTCTTAGCATTTCCATCTCTCTTGTTATGTTACTCTTGTTTTCTTTCATGTTGTTCACCTTTACATTAGCTTCTGTAGCACATTAATCACAATTATTTTAAGTTCCTTGTTTGATAATTCCAAAATGTCTGTTATATCTGAGTCTGATTCTTGGGCTTAATTTATCTCTTTAGATTGTTCAGACTGGTTGCTTTCTTGTTTTCGTTTTTGTTTTTGTGTTTATTTTTTGCTTCTTATCATAAATCATAATATTTTTATTGAAAGATGAATAGGATGTGTTGTATATAAGAAATTGGGGTAAAAAGACCTTTAGTGTGAAGTTTTATGTTTATCTGGCCAAATAACAGAGGCCAAAATTTCCTTTGGTGTCCTTATATTGGTCTTTAGGCTTCCCTTGCAACTCCTTCTTAAGTAGTCTGAGCCTTGTATCTCTTTCTTTTTAACCCCTGGTATTACACAGGAGCTTTATGAATGAGATGGTAAGGTGTTGGAGGAAGAGGATGTGTTCCATTATCTTATGACTATGCCTCGGTCTTTTAGTTTATCTGAGTTGGATATATTCGCTTCTCCCATGTTGAATACTAGAGTGGGGGGTGGAGTTGGATATTTTCCTGGCTCCTAGATTGGAGCGAGTTGGATTCAGGTATTTGGTATTGAGTACCATCATTGGGTAGTAAATAGCCCCAGGTTGTTTAGGCTCTGGTAAGATAATTTCCTAGAGGGAAGGGCTTGTTAAAAAGAAGAGAAAGCTCTAAGTACATGTTAAATGGTTACTTTTCCCTCTTCCATCCAAGGGAATTTTCCTTCAGTGTTTACCGTGGGAACCTGGTAGACTTCTCCAGGTAAAGCTCACAGAGTTTGGGACCCTGATGAACTTCTGACCCTCAGCATTTTTATCTCTCAAGCTAGTCTGTACTCAGTTCCCAAGAATTAGTCAGTCAATTATTCCATGTTACTACCAGTTTCTGACTCCATCATTGGTTTCTGCTTCCGGTTAGCTGTGATTCTTTGTATTCACCTAATTTTCCAACATGGTGGGTGGCAATTTGTCCTGTGATCTTAATTCTTTAATGAATATAAGAAGAGTTGATTTTTATTTTGTTAGATTTTTTTCTTTGAGAATGAGAATGAATTGTTGAATCAGAAGCTAGAAATCAGTGGCATGCTCCTAGTTCTGCTCTGTGATGTAGTGCATACATGTATGTGCATGCATATATATAATATTTTCTATCAGGAATGGTGCACAATAAGAAAGCCATTTTGATAAACTTATTTTTATGCATCCTTTAATACTGAAGTTGAAAATGTAGAAGAAATCATAAAAATATTATTCTGAATGCAAATAGTTTTAGGGAATATAAATGTACTAGGAATCAATGCATGCTGCCAAAACTACTTTTAAAACATAACAAAACAAAAAAACTGCTTGTATTATCTATCATTCTTAAGACACATGACTTTTGAGTTTTACTAAATAAAAACTAAATATTTATCTCCTTGGAACAAAAGAAAAGAGCCGATGGGAATAGATAAAAATACTTAGAAGCTACTGAGATAATTGTATTTTATGGCAACATGTCTTGGAAAGCAGAACATATCGAGAGCCCCCATCCATCACTATTGCTCTGCAGATATGCAGCATATTCTGGCCTAGTTGAAGTGTGGTCTTAAGGACAAGATGTAGAGAGGCTCAAATTAACAGTCTATTTCTACTATTAAAAAACATATTCATGCTTTCTCTCTTCTTCCCCTCTTTCAGGAGAAATTGTAACCACAATGTATATAATCTGTGTTCTCTGTAGTGTTTGGGGTGTAAGTGGGACTGAGAGGATTTGGCAGTGGGGCACAGGATAGTATAACACTGATGGTAATATACAACTCCAGTTTACAGACATCAGTTCCATTTCCTGGGCAACCAACCAATGGTTAAAGGAATCTTAAAAATACAATGGACATAGGAGAAGTTAGCTGTCTTCTATTTTTTTCTGTATATGATTTCTACTAAGATTTTTTTTTTTGCTTGTTTGCTTTTAAATAATGATAAGAGTACTTTCATCAGTGTTTCAAACACATAGAAGGACTTTTCCCAATGCCATTTCATTGATTCACTATGCTTAGCCTGTGAAATTTTATTTGAACATGGAAGAGACTAAAATAATTCATGTATTACTTTTCATGTGAGTAAAAATAATTGTTCTTTCCACCTTTCTGAATCATGTTTTATGATATACACATAATTACTGACCCTGTGTATTGGTCTTTGTTTATATAACACCATGTACAATACAGGAACTACCAAGAAAGTTCTCCTTGGCTCTCTGAAGTTTTGCTGAAAAATCGACTTGCAAAAGGAAGATTAATTAGAGAAAAGACATAGAAATTTATTTAAGGTGATCATGGAAGCCTTCAGAATGAAGACTCAACTCCTCATTGGAGTGAAAGGCTTCTATACCATCTTGAGACAGGTGAGGACACGCAGAACGAATAGGAGCTCAGATCCTGGCACAACAAGTGATGGGACAGGGGAGAGGAGAAATTCCGTTGACTGGCAATAAAGAATCATCAAGGAGAATTCAGAATGCTTGTAGAATATGACAGTGGTCTGGGGCAAAGTCTGTTGGGCCCATAGAATGAACAATGGTTTGTGACAAAAGTCTCTCCAGGTGTGTTGTCACACTTAGGTCTAGTTAATGAAAACTCAGAGAAGGCATTAGAGGTAACTATCTTCTTAGTTGATAGGTCTGGATTTTAGGCAGATAAGAAAACTTTGGAGAATCCTATGCTTTGTAAGAGATGGCAGAGCTGAAGGGAGAGTACAAGAGATTTTGAAGCTTGTTTTTCAGTTCACCACGTATAAAGCACCACATTTTGTATTGATTTTTGAATCCCATTCAAGATAAATTATGTCTATAAATTCCTCTTGTTATTTTGTTTCATGATATTCTTTAAATGTTCAATCATGCCATCAAATTTGCTAGCTAAAATTCTCATTTCTGAATGTCTTTCTGGTAATTCACTTAAATTAACACATAGGTTTCTAAATGACTTACCATTTCATTTCTGATTAATCTACTCTAGAGGTTGATGGTCTTTCTATGCCATAGATAAAAATAGTGGGTCACTATCAGCTATGGAGATTTCCTTGCACATGATTTCAAAATAATTTTTTCAAAGAATGAACTTTTTTTTAAAGTAACATTCAGTGACACAATGTCTTGAAAAGTTATGTTGCTATTTCCCCCAACTGATTACGTGAACTATTGAACAAATATAAACACCAAACCCCCAAACATATAACAATTGTTACTATAAATATTTTTCCTTTAATTTTGCTATTATTAGCTAGTGAATGTATAACATTTTATACATTTCAAGCTATTATTTTGAATGTAAAAATAAACCAATATATATTAGATCCCTACTAGTGGAGCTGTGAAAGAATTCTAAGGAAATTTTAAATGCTATTGTCCTCAGAAGAAACCTGGTTGATGCAACCCACCCCTGGGCCTGTGCTCTTCCAGGTAGGAAGCCATGCCAAGTCCCTCTTGGGGACAGCAAAATGAGATTAAAGCATACCAAAGACACTACTTCCTGCAAACTTAAGCATCTCAGATGTCTATTATGTATAGCAGAACATTTATTTCCAAGTCTATAATTTGCTATACCCTCCACAACACCCATTGCTTTGGGATGAGCTGAGGAATGGAGAAAGGGAAATGAAGATGAGTTCCCATGAGCATTCACCAACACTTGACATTGGACATCATAAAATAAAGGACTAAAATTTAGTGCAATTTACTTTAACATCATACCTGTGTATTTAAACACAAATACTCTATAACACTCAGATAAAGA
Organism: Nycticebus coucang; assembly: GCF_027406575.1. Classification (NCBI taxonomy): domain Eukaryota; kingdom Metazoa; phylum Chordata; class Mammalia; order Primates; family Lorisidae; genus Nycticebus; species Nycticebus coucang. Next base: position 98,597,921 of record NC_069783.1, on the reverse strand, counting down.
GACAGACAACAAGGATTCTGTATGTTCATGTTATGAATTCCTTGTATATTTGAGGGTACTTTAACTGATGGCTTTTACTTCCTGATGGAAAGAAATACACAACTGCTATGTATGTTGTCCTAGGTACTGCTTAGAGAGGGCCATTCAATTTTTCTGTGATTTATTAAATATATTTTTAAAGCATTAATCAGGAAATTATAGTGGGTGCAAAGGTGAACTAGGCAAGGAATCTGTCCCAATACCATCTAATCTAATTGAATGGAGCAAAACTATACTTAAAATGAAAGATAGGTGTGTAGGAGAAGGTGAGAAGGGAATACAAATAATTGTTAGATGGACAAGTCAGGTAGGATTTCCTAGCAGAAATGTTGCAAAGGCTCAGGAGACTAGGATACAAGAAAGTAGGTGTCATTGGTAATAGGGTTGCCTGAAAGGCAGCCATTTATGTTCAGCCAAGAGCCCAGACATTTTACTACCATGGCATTTTTTTCTTTCCCTTTTTCTTTTTATTTATTTAGGTTTTAAGGAAGTACTGACTACTTTATTTTAATTTAATTTCAAATCAATATAGGGGTAGAATCCATTAGGTTACATTGTTTGCATTTGTTAGGTAGAGTCCAAATTTAGTTGAGCCCTTCACCCAGGGGGTGTGCCATATACCCTTACTCACTGGGTGGTTGCACACCAAACCCTTTTGTCCTCCCCCCCTCCTCCCTTAATTCCCCCCATTTGGATGTAATTGTGTTTTTCTCTCATGTATGAGAGTAGTTGTTCATCTATTGGCTTCATATTGGTATTGAGTACATTGGATTCTTGCTTTACTGTGCTTGTGATATTTTACTTAGATTAGGATGTTCTCCAAATCTCCAGGTAAATACAAAATATGTAGAGTCTCCATCTTTTCATGGCTGAATAGCATTCCATGGTATACATATACCACAGTTTATTTAACCATTCATAGATTAATGGACACTCGAGTTGATTCCACATCTTGGCGATTGTGAATTGAGCTGCTATAAACATTCGGAGGAAAATGTCATTGTGGAAAAATGATTTTTTCCTTCTGGGTAGATACCTTGTGATGGGATTGCAGGGTCAAATGGAAGGTCTACTTTTAATTCTTTGAGGACTCTTCATACTTCTTTCTAAAGAGGCTGCACTAGTTTGCAATCCCACCAGCAGTATAACATTTTCCCCTTTTCTCCACAACTGTGTTAACATCTGCAGCTTTGGACTTTGTGATGTGTGCAGCTTTGGGATGTTCTTTCTGGGGTTAAGTGATATATTATAGTGGTTTTGATTTTCATTTCTCTGATGATTAGGGAAGATGAGCATCTTTTCATGTGTTTATAGGCTATTTGTCTGTTTTCATCAGAGAAAGTTCTGTTTAAATGTCTGGCCCCATGACAGGATTGTTTGCTCTTTTTTTGTTGAGTATTGACTTTTTAAATCAACAACAATAATAAATATTGGGGGATATAAGCACGTGAAGAAACAACACAAATGACAATAGTAATATTAAGGGTGGAGGGAGAATTATACTGTGTAAGTGTAATTTATACTTTACTTGTTGTGAAATAATAATTCAATATGGATAGTAATAAGTTATAGGTCTCTGGTATTCTACTAAAAATAGTATAAGTCATAGCTTAAAAAAATGGAATAACAATTTTTTTTTATGATTAGGTATCAAGTTTATTCACGCACACAGTTTGTGGACGACCATCCAGGATGACCAGCTGAGAAAGACAGACTCCAAAGGAATGGGTAGTTAAGGTTTCACAAGTATGGGCAGAAACGGAGAAGTTTAACAGGGTTGGATATTTTCCATACCAGGCCAGACCATATGTTACAGCAATTTGATCAGCCGCATCTTGCTACACTCAAGGAAGATTGCTTTAATGTTCTGTGAAGAGGAGTAATGATCAGAAGGGGTCTTTTTTTTTTTTTAATTTAGTCTGAGAGTTTATTCATAGTTCATACAGGGGAAGGAAAAACAATTATATTTCAATGAGGTTGACAAGTTGTGTGGTAATAGAAATAAGTCAACAGTTCCCAACTACTAACTAGAGAAATTAGCTGGTAGTACACATTTCAATTCTGAAAAGTACCCACTTAAAAACAGCTATATAGAAATAATGTCCATTTATAAAAATGCTTGCCCTAATTAATTTGATCATTGCTTATGTTTTTTTTTCCCCTACCTCCTGCTTCCTTCTACCCCCTGGACTGGACTATATTAGTGTTTTATTGTTCTTATGAACATGTACTTGTTTACATATTGATTTCATATAAGTATGGAGTACATCAAATATTTATTTTTCCATTCTTGCGATACTTTACTGAGAAGGAATGTATTTCAACCCCATCCAGGTAAATTAAACGATGTAAAGTCTCCATCATTTTTAATGGCTGAATAATATTCCATGGTATACATATACCACAGTTTGTTGATCCATTCATGGGTTTATGGGCACTTAGGTTGCTTCCACAACTTGGCAATTGTGAATTAAGCTGCAATGAACATTCTAGTGTGTATGTCTTTGTGGTAATTTTATTTTTATTTTTCTGGGTATATATCTAGCAATAGGATTGCAGGGTCAAATGGAAGGTCTACTTTTAGATCTTTGAGGATTCTCCATACTTCTCTCCAAAAATGCTGTATTAGATTGCAATTCCACCAGCAGTGCAGAAGTGTACCCTTATCTCCATATTCATGCCAGCATCTGGTGTTTTGAGATTTTGTGATTTGGGCTAATCTTGCTGGGGTTAGATGATATCTTAGAGTGGTTTTGCTTTGTATTTCTCTGATGATTAAAGACAATGAGCATTTTTTTTATTGGCCATTCATCTGTCATCCTTGAAAAAGTTTCTGTTCAAATCTCTTGCCCACTTATAGAGAGGGTTGTTTGTACATTTGTTATTGTTTAATTTGAATTCTCTGTAGATTCTAGTTAGCAGGCCTTTGTCAGATTCATAGCATGAAAAATCTTCTCTCATTCTGAAGGCTGGCTGTCTGCTTTTTTTGTGGTATTCTTAGCTGTGCCAAAGCTTTGTAGCTTGATCAAGTCCCACTTATTTTTTTTTTTTTTGCTGTTGCTGCAATTGCCAGGGGGGTCTTCTTCATTAAGTTTTTTTCCCAGGCCAATATCTTCAAGTGTTTTCCCCACACTCTCTTCTATAAGTTTTATTGTTTTGTGTCTAAAATTTAAATCTTTTTTCCAATGAGAATCAATTTTTGTCAATGGTGAGAAGTGCGGGTCCAGGTTCAGTCTGCTGCATGTGGATAACAACTTCTCCCAGCACCATTTGCTGAATAAGGAAGGATTCTTTTCCCTATTGCATGTTTCTGTTAGGCTTATCAAAGATTAAATGATGACAAGTGGCTGAGTTCATTTCTTGGTTCTCTATTCTGTTCCACTCTATTTTTGTGCCAGTACTATGGTGTTTTAATCACTATAACCCTGTAGTATAACCTGAAATCTGGCAACATGATGCCTCCAGATTTGTTTTTATTTCTAAGAACTATATTCTCTATTCAGGTTTTTTTCTGGTTCCATATGAATCAAAGTACTATTTTTTTAAGATTTTTAAAGTATGACATTGGTGCTTTGATGGGTATTGCATTAAATCTATAGATTGCTTTGGGTAGTATGGACATTTTAACAATGTTGGATTCTTCCCAGCCATGAGCATGATATGTCCTTCCATTTGTTGACATCTTCTGCTATTTCCTTTCTCAAAGTTTCATAATTCTCTTTAGAGATTTTTCACGTCTTTTGTTAGCATTTTTTCAAAAACAGGGCTTTCAAGAGGTATGTCATTAAAAGTCACATTATGTCACTTAAATGCTCAGTTAGGGACTGAGACCAAGCATAAATCAGGTAAACAATTCATTTGCAAGCCTCAAACACAAATATTTATGGACTAGTTACTTTTAAGATAAAATTTGCTTATAATAATAAGATATTCAGAGCATTCCAGTGAGAAAATAACAAAATATATTATTAAAATTTTCTTTTTAAACCATTCAAATTTAAGACTATGTTGAGATGAAATAAGGAGTTTTCTAGTCAGTTGAATTCATGTATGTTTTTATCTCCAAATAGGGGTTTGCTTTTTCTCTCTGTCTCTATGAGTTTAAGAATATATATTGACATGTATGTATTGGTATATGTATTATGTGTATGTGTGTGTGTATATATATATATATAGAGAGAGAGAGAGAGAGAGAAATGCTTATGTGTATTTGTATATATACACACATACATATGTGTATACACATAGAGATATGCATGTTTATAATATACATATATACACACACACATTCATACATACATATATGAGAGAGAGAATTTTTCTCAAAACAGCACATCTTAACTCAGCCACACAAAGATTAAACTTAAGAATATAAACTTAAGCCACACTTTAAAGGTTAGGATATAAAGAATTTATTTTTCTTTAGAAAAATAAATTTCTCTCCTCCCCTCCACCCCCCATGGTATTTTCTCTGATATCTACAAATAACATTTACTGATGTCTTTTAAGTAAGTAAAAGAAAAAAAATAGAGAACTTCTTTTACTTTCATATTTCTTAATTCCTTGATCACTCATTTCGGTCACCATTTCCTTTCATTGAGGGCTGGCTGAATCTGCCTCATGCTTCCACCTACTCCCTTTTCTTTTTGTGCAAAATAAATGAAAGAGTACATTAAATTCTTTTTTTTTAATTTAAATCATAACTGTGTACATTAATGCAGTCATGGGGTACAATGTGCTGGTTTTATATACAATTTGAAATGTTTTCATCAAACTGGTTAACATAGCCTTCGTGGCATTTTCTTAGTTATTGTGTTAAGACATTTATATTCTACACCTAGTAAATTTCACATGTACCTTTGTAAGATGCATTATAGGTGTGGTCCCACCAATTACTCTCCCTCCGTTCATCCTTCCCCCTCCCCTCCCCTCTGTTTCCCCTTTCCCCTTCTTCTTGGGTTATAATAGCATTATAGCTTTCATAAGAAAGCTATAAATTGGTTTCATAGTAAGACTGAGTACATTGGATACTTTTTTTCCCATTCTTGAGATACTTTGCTAAGAATAATATGTTCCAGCTCCATCCATGTAAACATGAAAGAGGTAAAATCTCCATCTTTCTTTAAGGCTGCATAATATTCCATGGTATATATATACCACAATTTATTAACCATTTGTTGGTCGATGGGCTCTTGGGCTTCTTCCATGACTTAGCAATTATGAATTGGGCTGCAACAAACCTTCTGGTACATATATCTTTGTTATAATGTGATTTTTGGTCTTCTGGATATATACCTAGTAGAGGAATTGTAGGATCAAATGGCAGGTCTATTTTTAGATCTCTAAGTGTTCTCCAAATATCTTTCCAAAAGGAATGTATTAATTTGCATTCCGACCAGGAGTGTAGAAGTGTTCCCTTTTCTCCACATCCACGCCAACATCTCTGGTCTTGGGATTTTGTTATGTGGGCTACTCTTACTAGGGTCAGGTGATATCTCAAAGTAGTTTTGATTTGCATTTCTCTGATGATTAAGGATGATGAGCATTTTTTCATATGTCTGTAGGCCATGTGCCTGTCTTCTTCAGAGAAGTTTCTCTTCAAGTCTCTTGCCCAGCCTGAGATGGGATTTTGTGATGTGGGGTTTCACCACTTGGTCAATAAATTACCATTCTTGTCTTAAATATCTTACTGTCTCCTACACTGACCCCTTTATCCTTTTTCTTTAAAATATTTTTTGATATTTATCTAAACTTTTACGCACTCTTCCTTTCACTTTCACCTTTGCTTTTATATTTTTTACACTTAAATTCATTCTGTCATCTCCTCAGTCACTTCGGTATAGAGTATTTTATATTTCACATATTCTACTCTTCTACCCAGATCACTCCCTGCACCTTCTTATCCATTCATTTTGGCCTTTATCCACTCTGAGTGTATTTACTGGTATGTGACTTTCCTAACCTTTGGCACACATAAATGTGTGTCAATATTCAATATTCAATATTTCCCATTTCCCCCTTGCTAGGTTTGTAGAATTTCATTAGTTTATCCCACTGGATTGCTCCTACCTCTTATCACACTTTTGCAAAGAATGTACCCTCCTGAAATGTAGCAGGTTTTATTATTCAGTATTTGGAACTAAACCAGGATCATTTATGTGGTTGGAGTGACTATTTTGTAGCGAGCTGTCTCAGTGGAAGGCACTACACTTGGCATGAAGTGCCTTTTTTTTTCAGTTAATTCTCCTCAGACAGAAATTTAGATTATGCCATTTAAACAAGTTTAGATTCACCTGCCAATTGAGGAAATGTGTTGAGCAGGTTCATCCCCTTATGTAATAGAACATGCTTTCAATTTGACCCATGTACACAAACAGTGGGCCCGTTACCAAATGCGTGGCAGCCACTTCCTTCTCACCTTCCCTGCAGCCATGCTGGGCTATTGAATTACTGGACCATTCTCCCTACACTTGTTCTGAATCCTTGAACTTATGTACATTTGCGGACTATTGGTAATTTTTAAAGAAGCTCACATTTGAATATGATAGTAATCAAAGAGTTTCACATACCTGTTTTCATAGATTTATCACTGTATTTAAAAAAATTAAAGGAATTTGCTTAACATATTTGGGAATGTTTCCTAGAAAGTCAGCTCCACTATTTATTACTGGCCTTTTTTCTCACCCCTGCCCCCGAGCATGTTTCTTTCTATTTTTTCCTGTTACACTGAACTTCCTTTTGTTCTTTACTATAACAACTCTTAAATTTCAGCTCTTGTTAAGGAGTCTTCCAGAAAAAGTGAGTAAGTTTTTTTTTCAATTGTAACTCAAGTTACAAATCCCCTTTCTAACCTGAGGTAGTTACAGTTATGTATGCACAACCCCTCCACCCCCACACACAATCAGTTTTTTCTGCGTGTTCATTGCCAGCTGACAGTGGTTATCAGTGGTTGATAATTCAAATATGTTTTAGGCTGAAAGCTAAGAAAATCAACTGACAACATAATGTTTATTATTTTTTTGGTTTTCATGTCCAGTAAGTGTCCTTGTGACTGGGAAGGTTCAGAGGTACAGCACGAAAGAAAAATGTTACATTTGAAATCTACTAGTCTGGTTCAAATCTGAGTTTGACCAATTACGGTGGATCTATAGGCAATTAATTATGCCATTTTGCAGAATCCATATACCCAAATGTGGAGGCAATTATCTGTAAGGCACAGGTCCCTTCAAAGTTAGATACCTTGTATGTAAACCATCTTTCATTGGGAAATTGGCTAATAAGTGACAAGTACAATATTGAATATATTGAATAAATATTGATTTCTTTATAATTGAATATTGAAATATTTACCATCATTGATTGTGATAATAGAAACTATTTCTGTGGTCATTGAGATTTTTTACAGATCCTTTACCTGAATTATCTTATATAGTCTAACAAAAATCCTGTGAGGTGGATAGCAAAGCATTATAATTCTGATTTTATATTATTGAAAGGCACCTGGAGCCATATATCACTTTAGATTTAACTTTTTAGAGTTTTAAATAAGTTTTGGACTTGAGTGAATGAACACTATAAAACTGGAGTTAATTTCAGTGACCGAATTTCTTAAATCTAAAATGCTCAATATTAATGTTAAATGATTTTGAATATATGATCATATGAAGAAATCTTTGGAGCACAATTTGTGACACTTTGTTACATTTTCATGTAATATATAGAGAGCATGCATACAAAAATGTGAGTGAGTGAGTGAAAATCTGGCTTTTCCTTAGGCCCTGGTCATGATCTCTCTAAAACCCCTGGGCCAGGGATTCAAACTTTCTCATGTAACAGAATAAGCCAGAGTGCTCATTAAAACTCATACTGATGGGTCCACTGGGAGAATTCCTGATTCAGTGGGTCTGAAGTAGGATGAAAATTTTCCTTTTTAAAAAATGAGTTGGTGCTGATGTTGTTGATGATGCTGGTCCTAGGACCATTTTATTCATCACTGGTGTAGAACTTTTCCATTACACTTAATGCTATTCATTTCTTTTCATCAATAAAAAACCACCTCTGTTAGAAAGACTCTGAAAGTTTAAGAGTAGTTATTATTATTTTTCAAATATTTTATTTTGAAGTAATTAGGAAGTTGCAAAGATTATACAGAGAGCTCCTGTGTGTTCTTCACCAAGTTTGTCCTAATGGTTACAACTTACATAATTATAGTAAAACTATGAGAATCAGGAAACTGACATTGCTGTAAAGAATGTGTGTTTTAAGTCGTTTTATCACATGTGCAGATACAGGTAGCCATATCCCCAAAGAAGATACAGAACTATTCCTTTACCTCAAAGACTTTTCTCCTGCTACCCCTTCATAGTTACATACACCCCTTTCCACCTTCCATGTTAACCCCAACCAAAGGCAAACACTAATCAGTCATTTTGAAAATGTTACATAAGTGGAATTATACAATATGGGACATTGAGAATTGAATGATTTCACTCAGTGCAACATCCTTGAAGTTCTTCCAAGTTGTTGGGTATATCAATATTTCATTCCTTTTATTCTGAGCAGTATTTCCTAGTACAGATGTGCCAGTTCACTTATTGAGGGGCATTTTCGTTTTGCCCACTATTTGACTATTACAGACAAAGCTGCTATGAACAATCATGTACAATGTTTTTTGTAAATGTAAGTTTTTATTTCATTGGGACAAACACCCAAGAGTGCAAAAGCTGTGTTATATGGTAAAAATATATTCACTTTTTAAAGCAACTGCCAAATGAGTTTTATAACTGGTTAGCAGAAATCTCCCTCAGAGATGTCTAAGAAATCCAGTTTCTCAGCATCTTGGCCAGCATTTGGAGTTGCAAGATATCTCATTATAGTATTAATTTGCATATCTCTAATAGCTAGTGATTTGCACATCTGATGTGTCTTATTTGCTATTCATATGTCCTTTTTGGTGAAATAGCTCTTCATGTATTTTGCACATTTTCCTATTGGATTGTTTATTTCTTTTCCATTATGTTTTGAGAGTTCTTTCTGTATACTACAGATGAGTATTTGTTAGGTACATGATTTGCAAATATCTTCTCCCAAATTGTAGCCTTACTTTTATCTGTTTAACAAAGTCTTCCACAGAGAAAAAAGTTTTTAATTTTGAGGAAGCCCAATTTATTAATTATTCTTTCAGGTTTTTGGTGTCATATCCAAGAGCTCATTATCAAAACATAAAACCTGAGAATTTCACCTATTTTTCTACACTTTTTGCTTTTTATTATTTTAATTGTCACATACTAATTGTACATATTTATGGCATATTGTATGGTATTTCTATACATGTACACAATGCATAATGATCAAATGAAGGTAATTAGCATATCCATCATCTTCAGCATAATCATTTCTTTGTGTTGATAACATTCAAAATCTGTTCTTGGGGCTGGGCATGGTGGCTCACACCAGCAATCCGGGCACTCTGGGAGGGTATGGATTGCCAGATCTCAGGAGTTCATGACCAGCCTGAGCAATCGAGAGAGAGACCCCATCTCTAAAAAATATCTGAGTGTTGTGGTGGACACCTGTAGTCCCAGCTACTTGAGAGGCTGAGGCAAGAAGTTTGCTTGAGTCCCAGAGTTTGAGGTTGTCGTGAGCTGTGACTCCATCGCACTCTACCAAGGACAACAAAGTGAGATTCTATTTCAAAAAAAAAAAGCAAAAAAGTAAAATCTGTTCTGTTCTTATAGCTATTTGAAAATATACAATAAATTGTTAACTATAATCACATTATAGTGCTATCTAACACCAGAACTTATTCCTCCTGTCTAGCAATAATTTTATATCCATTAAACAATTTTTCACTAGCTCTTTCTTCCTATTGCTTTAGTTTCATGTTTAAATCTATCATCCATTTTGAGTTAGTTTTAGGTCAATTTTCTTTTTGTTATGTATAACTAATCATTTTTATTGAAAAAATTACTTTTTCTTCATTGAATTGCTTTCAAATCTTGTCCAAAAAATTGATCATATTGTAATGAGCTATTTTGGATTTTCTACTGTTTCTTAGATGAATGTGTAGATTGCCAATATGGCACAGTCTTCAGTACTGTATCTATATAATGTCTTGACAACAAGTAGAAAAATTTTAAAGTTTTATTATTTTCCAAAATTGTTTTAGTTACTCTAATTCCTTTGACTTCTGTTAAACTTTAGAAAAATATCTTTTATGTCCATGTTAATTTGGGGAGATTTGACAACTTTACAATATTGAGTTTTCTAATCCTTGGACATAGCATATCTTTCCATTTATTTACTCCTTGATTTCTTTCATAAGTGTTTTGTATTTTTCAGCTTTGTATATTTCAAGTTTTAGATTTATTTTCCTCTTCTTTCTAATTTCTTGGGATGGTAGCTTACATTATTGATACAAGAATTTTCTTCTTTTTTAACATCAGTGCTCACCACAGTAAATTTCTTTCTTAACACTGCTTTAGCTATGTCCCCCAAATTTTAATTATGCTGTATTTTCAATTTCATTCTGTTCAAAGTGCTTTTAATGTTCATTTAATATTTTTCTGTGATATTTCTGAGAATATTTAGAAATGTGCCTATATTTCTTCGATATTTAGAAATGTGTTGTTTGGTTTCCAAGTATTTGGTAATTTACCTACTTGGGGGGGGTGGTGGTTGTTGTTTTCTAATTTGATTCCACTGTAGTCAAAAACCACACTCTTTATGACTTAATTTTTTAAATTTATTTCTTGAAATTTGTTTTATGAGCAGGGTATGGTCTTCACTGGTACAGATTCCTTGGGCACTTCCTATAAATTAGATTCTGGTGATGGATGGTATTTTCGAGCACTGTATCTCTGCTGATTATCTGTGCAGTTGTTCTATTAATTGTTGAGAGAGGCTTAAATCTCCAAGTACAATTATGGATTCACAAATTTCTACTTTTAGTGCTATCAGTTTTTACATCAAATATTTTACAGCCTTTTTTGGTTCTTCATACACATTAATATTACTATATATTCTTATTGGTTTATCCTTTATCATTATTTAATATTTCTCTGTGTCCCTGGAAATTTTCTTTGCTCTGAAGTCTACTTTAGCTATTATTAACATAGCCACTCCTACTTTCTTTTAATCAATGTTTTCACAGTATATCTTTTTGCGTCCTTTGACTTTCAACCTCTCTTTTGTTGTGTTTGAAATGAGCATCATGTAAGCAGTATATAATTGAGCTTATTTTTATGTCATCCTACAAATTCCTGTCTTTTAATTTATGTGATTTAGATCTTCTAATTAGGTATTAGGGCATAAATCTCTTATCATTTATGCTTATTCTCTGTTTTTGTTTTTATACCTCTAAGGCTTTAAAAATTTTTTTTGTTTTTGTTTTTATTTCTATTTGTTTTGTTTGTTTGTCTTTTTTGGTGTTTTTTTGTTCCTTCCCATAGGGTTCCTGAGCATTTTTTTAAAAATTCTATTTGATTTATAAGTAGTAATTTTAAATATGTCTCTATTGATAACTTTTTTAGTGGTTGCTCTAAATATTACATTTTTTTTCTAATCTACTGGTGTCAATATTTTACCACTTTAAGAAAAATATAAAAAGTCTTACTACTCTTTATGTCCCTTTTCTCTCACTCATTTATTTTTTCATAAGTCTGAGTGTGGGTATCATGGACATGAAATTTTTTGGATTGAACTTTGGGATTTGCTCAGTTTTTAAAATCTGTAGCCTTATATCTATTATCAAATCTGGAAAATTTTTAGACATTCTTCAGAAACTCTATCCGCTGTCCTAATTTCTAGACTCTAATGACACTAATGTTAGATCTTTAGTCATATGTCACTGGTTCCTCTGTCCTCACTATTCAGTCATTGAACAAATCCATTAAGTGTTTGTTGTTGTTCTTAATTGTATTTTTCAGTTCTGACATTTATATTTGATTCTTGTTTATACCTTCTAACTATTTTCTAGACTTTCTGTTTCAATTCTGAGACTTCCTATTTTTATTTGTTTTGCATTTATCTGTTTGATCATTTTTATGATGGCTTTTTAAAACCCCCACCAGGGCTTGGTGTGGTAGCTCATGCCTATAGTCCTAGCACTCTGGTAGGCTGAGGCAGGTGGAGTGATTGACCTCAGGAGGTGGAGGCCAGCAAAAGCAAGACCTCATCTCTACTAAAAAAAAAAAAAAAAATAGAAAACCCAGCCAGGCATAGTGGTGGGCACCTGTGGTCATAGCTACCCTCTTGCAGCCACAGCACTCTATCCAGGGTGACAGAGTGAGATTCTGTCTCAAAACAAAACAAAACAAAACAAAACTTCATCATGAGTTCTTCTTGGTTTTTGATATAAAGATTTATTTTTTATAAAACCTAGTCATTTTAGTAATCACATTAAGAGATGTGGAATCTTAATTTAAATCTTGCATTTCAGAAGCTGTCCTGTGACATGGTTCAGGGGCGTGGGTTGGAGGTCCAGCAGATGACCAGGTTCTCTACTTACTCTTTGATGATTTGTAGTGAGGGGCTCCTCAACCCTGTTGAAGGTGGTAGGGAGTACAGGCTCCATACTTTGCCCCAGCTGACACCATGTTTGAGGGTAGGGTTTCTCATAACCATTTTACTGTGTTAGAAATCCTGGCTCTTTACTAGGCATCCTGACACTGCCTCAATGGTGTGCGGATAAAAGTCTAGACTCCCTGTGTGGTTTCCATTGAAATGGGGATGAGTGTGAGGGTGTTGCTAGAATTTCTCTCTGTTCTGAGTCCTTGATCTCGGAGCTCAAAGAATGAAACCATGTTCTACATGGATAAGTGAAAGGACAGAATTAATTGACAGAGAAAGACATAGGGAAGGGAAGGCAATAGAACCTCTGCTAGGAGAGGTGGGGATTTCAAGCGGGAAGCCCCTGTGGGCCTTTTGTCTAGGGGTTCACATACTACTGGTCTGGGGAATGCATGTCTGGAACATGTTACAATGGGCTTGGGTGGCAGGCAGGAAACAATTAGCAAATGAATGTGGCCCTTACAATCCCTGTCCCTTGCAAGCATAAGGCAGCAAGTTGTATGCTTTCCACTCCAGGAGAGACTTCCCGGGTGAGATACCAGTCAGGCTGCTTTTCTCTTACCCTGCTGAAGTCCGGAGAATGGAATGAGGTCTGGAAGATGCTTGTTTGTGCAGACCTAGAAAATGGGGGTTCCCTTTCAAACCCTGAATGGAGAAACCCTGTATCAAAGTGAGAACTGAGAAGGGGGAAAGGGAGGGGAGGGAGGGGGGAGGTAGGTGGAGGGAGGGGGATTAACGGGATTACACCTGCGGTGCATCTTACAAGGGTATATGTGAATCTTAGTAAATGTGGAATGTAAAGGTCTTAGCAAAATAACTAAGAAAATGCCAGGAAAGCTATGTTAACTAGTGTGATAAAAATGTGTCAAACGGTCTATGAACCAAGAGTATGGTGCCCCATGATCATACTTAATGTACACAGCTATGATTTAATAAAAAAAAAAGAAAGAAAAAGAACAAAGTGAGAACTGACAAATTCATTACTACCAAGCAGGAATACAAATCTCAGCTCCCTACTGAGCCTTCTCAGACACTGCCCAGGCAGCGTGAGTGGGTCATCTTATTATCACCTATCAAGGTGGAAGTTTAGGCACCCCCCCCCACCCCAGGCTTGCAAAGATGGTGACTGGGTCATAGCTTTTCCTGAATATTTGGAAAAGTAGACTAGTTGTTGTCTAATAACAGTTTTCAATTTTGCTAGGTGGCCTGTTTCCTGGTCTTCTTCTTAGAAAGATCAAGCATTATTGGAGGTTCTTTTTGTCTATAATCTTTGGTATTTCCTGGCTGCTGGTTTCTCCAGTATATCATTGGGGATACCAAAAACAAAAAGGAAACCCAGGGAAGCCACAACTATGTTACTTCTCAGATACCAGAGTCCTTAGCCGTGTCTTCTCTCTACCTTTTGACGTCTTTTTATATTTGTTTTATATTTAATGCTCAAGGATTATTGTTGCACTTAGTTAGGGAATAGTGAAAGCTATATTTCCTCCAAATTTCTGTAAAAGTAATTCTTTTTAATGATCTCTGTCGGGCCTATTTTAAAGTTCAGTGGCAACTGTGTATTTTTTATAACACCAAGCATTGCTTTGGCTTTTCTTTTAATGGGACAATGGAGGTTGAAAAATATAACACTATATGACTGTTATGAAATTTTCCCCTAAGCTACATTGAAAATATTTATATAGAGATACTATAAAAGCATAACATTTTATTTTCACTCATTTTGAATATTATTGTGAACATCCTTTAGTTAATATTATCATAGATTTATTTTCATTTTCTATATCCTAGAAACACTCAGTCCTTTTTATACTAAAGATACATATGTCCACATTCTTTTATAGCTCTTCTATTTGTTTATATTCCTTAATGCTTTCTTTTATAACTTCATCCTCTTAGTGTATTTTCTTTTGTCAGATTTCATTTTGACCTCAGTCCTTTGAGTTGTCTCAAAAGGTAGGAAAGATGTAATATTTATTTTCCTAATTATTATTATTTTATCCCTGTCCACCCATCTGTTTATTTTGCACAGGCTTTTGTATAGATTTGTGACATATGCCTTCTAAAGATGTGCATGAATAACAAGTACCAAATAGGAATAAAAAGAGATGGAGAGGAAGGTTTTAGAAATTGATCACAGTGGCTCATCAATTTCTCTATCTAAATCTTCTCTCAATTAACGAGAGATACCTCAAATTCTATTTATCTTTTCTCCATTTTGTCAAGGTCTTTCTCCAAAATTCCGATAGCACCTACACTTCAGGTCTGTAGCTTGATGATATCTCATTAGAAGCACCCAGTGACAGTTTTTATACAAACTGCTCTAACAGTGTTGCAAACATATTTTAACCTATCAATTATTTTACATTCTAAGAGGGTTTTGCCCTAAAAATGCACTAATGGTTAAAATCTTCATCTTCTCCCTTTCTTTTCTTTCTCTTTCCTCCTTCTTTTTTCATCTCTCTCCATACTTATTACCTATTTTCATTGTAAACACCATCTTCACTGAAATCATAACTTTTCTTCTTTATTTCATAGCATAGCACTCTACAAATGAGATCATTAACAAATGCTTTTTTTCTTTTTTTGAGATAGAGTCTTACTCTGTTGCCCTCGGTAGAGTGCTATGGACTCACAGCTCACAGCAACCTCCAGCTCTTGGGTTTAGGCAATTCTTTTGCCTCAGCCTCCTAAGTAGCTGGGATTATAGGCACCAGCCACAACGCCTAGCTATTTTTTTGTTGCAGTTTGGCCGGGGCCAAGTTTGAACCCCTGACCCTCGGTATATGGGGCAAGCACCCTACTCACAGAACCACAGGTGCTACCCAACAAATACTTTTTAATGACAATTTTTGTTCATGCTGGTGGACAGCACAATATAAAATTCTGGAGATGATTTATGATCGGCATGTAATAACTTACTTGAATTGTCTTTTGGTAATTTCACCAAAATTAAAGTAAGTCTTGTATCACTGATATTTAGAATTCACTGGAAGGAAACTGTAATTTGACAGTACTGACAGAATGGCCAACTTAAAATTTTTGGTGGATTTCCTCTCAATTTATGAAGATTTCCAACATGACATGGTATAACTAGCAAAAGTAAACTATTGCAAAGGAAGTAAAGTAATCTTAAACCATAGGGGAAAGGTTTTAATTTATCAATACTCACTGTTTGCTCATTGGATATTTTTCCCCATGTTCAACATGAATTGGAATTGAAAAGGTTTTCTCAGCTACTGGACCAAAATGTAGAGGGACAAATCAGAGAGCAGATTTTGTCACTTTGTCTGTAGAGAACCATTTTGGTATGGGTTTGCCAATTGTAACTGTTGCATTATATACGTCTATTCTCAGCTTTATTTCAGACAAAAGGAGATGACATAGAGAGGAAGAAACTGAGTAGCAGAAGGAGCAATTATGATTAAAGTTGGTTGGACATTGAAGCAGAGATGGGCATATTTGCTCAGAGAATGGCGAAGAGAATACACGGAGAAGTTTGTGGGAGTTTCACTGTTGATAATGTCTTGATAAATCCACAATTGTAGCTACAAAATAAATTTTTATGAAAGGTAAGTGATGATGAGTTAATTTCCGTTAGGATTTTTTGTGGGTAGAGAACTGGCCACAATCCTCAAAACTCCACAGTAACTGGAACTAACAGGAAGATATCCTACCTCATGAAACTTCTCCTCCCAAAAACCTTTTCATTCATTCAACAAAAATTTTGGTGCCCAGTAGGTAATAATTCATCCTGAAATAAGAAAGGTACACTCTCTCATTCCTCTCTTTAATATGTTTCAGACCAGAGTACTAAGTTTTGTTATTTACAGAGAGACATTTTCAAAGTATTCATTATTAATCAAAAGCATACAGCTATTAAAATCTTCCAAGTGTTTCTACTTTTTGAATTATCACCTATTTTGATCATGTACAGTTTGAGTTTTTGGCTCTGAAGTCTATACCACCATAAAAACATTCATTTTTCTTATCTTCCTAGAAAAGATGACTTTTGATGCCATTAAATGTGTTATTGATAAGCTAGTCAAAGAAGATACTTGTTTAAGGACAGAGAATGTTTCTTATCAGATAGGAAGAACTAAAATATTAAGTTATTTAATGTGGAGTGACTACCATTTTGGAAAAACAAATTTGGACAAATGCTTAGATTAGTCATATATTTCAGATTAAAAAAAAAATTCTTTCAGAAAACTATAGGAAATTTTATAAGTATAATTATTGTGTTGTTAAAACCCTAAGCTGAGTGTTTGGCCTATAGGGTCATTCTGTAAGTGTTGGTTTTTCCTGTTCCTTCTTATAAGATAGTACCACCGTGTACACAGGTAATACACAGGACACTAAACCTTAAGCACTTAAAACAATTAAATTGCTACATGTTTTTAGCACTGTATGCAATAGGAAAAATAAATCTTGTGCGAAGATTTGAATAGATGCGTTTTCTGGTGGTATGCATGATTAATAAGGTATTAGACAGTATTACCCGCTTCCTTTTAACCCAGTAGTAGAATGGGGAATGTCACCACTTTCCTCACATCTAATATTGTTATTTATTAAATTTAATTGTAAGATCTTGTGATTTCTAGTTCAAACAAGATCTATAATTGGCAATTTTATTCAGTTGAACGGAAGAATTAAGAAAAATAATGGCATGCTAAAGGAAGGCCACATTCTATTTTAAAGTGTAGTTATCCTCCAAATTATTAAGATTTATTCCTAGAAAGTATATTTTTGGGTAAAAAAAATCAAAATGAAAGCATTTATTTAAATGTGTGCTTCTACATGTATGTGTGTGTGTATTTGTCTCCAGACCGTAATGTGGAGACTTTATATGCTCTCTAAGAAGAACATAAGAAAAACTCAGTCTCTGTTTTTCCCAGTTAATATATGGCGTATATTTGCACATAGTTGGGATAAACTGAAATTCAAAATTTTCTTCTTTTAATTGGGGAAGAATTTAGGGTGCAATTGTATTCCTATCCAGTACTAAGTGCCTAGCAACTATTGCAGTTTTGGAAGAGCAGTATAGAATCTTCAATCACACTGATTGCTGCTTTCTATGGAAGATGTTTTCATGGTCCCAGGGATCCACAAGTTCAGAATTAATGACCCTTGTTTGCAGATACAGTCATTTATACACGTAGAAGACACGTGAGACATAGGAGAGAGCATGACATTTGAGCTACTGGTTTCAAGAAGGAATAGAAGAATAGATTGCAGAGAGAGGAGTCTATTTGTGGTGGATTGCTCCTTTCCCTGTTTTGGTGGGTGGAAAACCCAGGAAGATCGTCTTAAAAAAAAAAAAAAACTGGAGCAGCAACATGACCGACTTGAAGCCATTTGCCTGGGAAATGTCTTTGGTCTGCTGCTGAGAACCAGGAAGGGTATTTCAGACAAGGAAGAAAATACTAATGAAACTGTGATGGTGCCCCAGGGTGTGCGGGGAGGAGGCGAAGGCAGATTTGAAGCACTGTGGGGACTCCTCAGGCAGCCTGTGCCATGAGCTGCACCCCTACTGACTGCACATATCTGCGGGCTAAAACCTGCGCTCAGCCTTCATGTGGCCAATGAAAATTGACATTTCCCATATCCCAAGGTTAGCTTAACAGTAATTAAAGCATCACATTGCACACGTTTCTTTCCATTATAATTTAAGTGGATTTTATGCTATTTTAAAAACCATTCTAGTTCCCACTGTGAATAATGAATACAAATAAAGTTGAATGTCAGACCTGGAATACAAATCAAATAAGAAAACCTATAAGTATCCCAAACAT
This sequence comes from Nycticebus coucang, assembly GCF_027406575.1. Classification (NCBI taxonomy): domain Eukaryota; kingdom Metazoa; phylum Chordata; class Mammalia; order Primates; family Lorisidae; genus Nycticebus; species Nycticebus coucang. The sequence goes on along the minus strand of NC_069783.1, from coordinate 98,579,517 downwards.
CTGTCCCCACAATCCTGAAGTCTTAGGTGCTTTGCAGCCAGCACAACTTTCTCATAAATAGTTGCTCTGGTTTGCTTTTGATGTCAGGCCACCTCAATGGGCCACTTCTGTTCCATTAAGAGGGATAAGGTGTCTCACACCCTGAGACATCCTTCCAGCTTCCACATTATTTCGAGAAATTCATTCATCTTTCTAAGCAGCTATATTAGACAGTGCCAAGAAGATTTCTGAAAAGGAGATAGACAGACACACCTACTCAGAAATCACAAGGTCTTTCAGACATGATTATTTTTTTCAACTGCTGAAAGAATGGAGATTTTGCTCAATTCATTTTCTACACTTTCAGTCGACGTGCTTAACAATGTCCCTGCCTCTCTGGATCCTTAGGAGGGACTATTCACATTGATGCTGTCCTCCAGTTGTGGATGTGATATTGTCGTGTTCTGACTCTAAGTAACACAACAGAAGGTTTACATCAGTACCTCTCCCTCCTCCCATTGTGGTTTCATAAAATAGGAAGAGAAATGGAAACAGAGCTTCCTAGGGTGTAACTTGAAGAAGCTGATGTCTCGTGATTCCATTTATAAATGCACAAGAGGGGTATAGATTTGGGTGTCTGCTGCCCGTTCACCGCAGACATTCAAGAGGCAGAAACCCAGGAGGGAAGCAGATAGCCCTTCCGTGACTCATTGCAATGCAGAGAAGCCTAGTGACAGGGAATTGTTTTTATTTTTTTATTATTACTAGACTGAATAGCATTAATATTGTCATACAGATGGTCACCTATGTTGGAAGCTTACGAAAAAACTCTAAATTGTGGATAGATTATTCTAAATTTAGGAAAGCATCAACTCCCTAATGCTAAAGGTGGAACCGTGCTGCTAAACATATTAGTATTTCTTAATTCAAACACCTGTTCTGCCTGTACGATACATAAAAAAGCTCTTATTTATTACTTGCATCTCCATTTCAGATTTAATCTCACTATAAATTCATCTCATGTTAATTTATGTGCAAACAAAGACACACACATTTTAAATATCCGAAATGCTGGAAATAAACTTATTTTTAATTTTGTGCTTGTTTTCCATTTGTCAACCAGCAAATGAAAGGACTGAATAAATCATGCACTAATTGCCAGCGGTGCTAAATTTAGTGTGAGATCTGGAATCCTTTTGATCAAAACCGCTGAATATGAAATCATCCTCAGCTCTCTAGGCAACTTTATCCGCCTTTCTATTCTCCATCTGTCAGTCACCTGGGAATTTGTGAACTATTCCATATGTCAGGCTTGTCAATCACAATGGGATGTGGGAACTATCTGCCTACTGCATAGGAATTCTTGTTAAAAAATTAATCTGCATTTAACTAGTAGTTCTATATTTTGAATACCATATTGTTTGGTGTTTGGAATTTTTTTCTATATATAAGGTTAATGGAGATGCATTTTACTTAAATAGTATAGATTAAACATCTTCATTTAAATAACATTGACAAGTTTGTAACTGTTACACATCTGTTATATACAGCTAGGAACACTGTGCATGCACATATAACGTTTAAAATAGAATACCCCTATTATGGCAACACTAAATCTGACACACACTTATCTTACCTACTGAAATTTTAAATATATGCAAATTAAAAAGTAATAAATGGATGGACATCTCACCATTTTGAGATCTATAAACTTACCAGGATAGTTATAAAGAGAAAAATGTCTCACCAAAAGTGATTTATTTTAAGCTAAAATCTCTCTAAGATAACCAAATATCTCACTTAAATAAATATGCAAACAAAATTCTATTTATCACAACATCATTGCCTCACTATAATATTTTTGTCCTAAAGCAATTAGAAAAATTCAGAAGCCCTGTATATCATATATAGTAGAACTTCCATAGCTGACCACTTCCCTACATTGAACATCTCCTTAAGTTGACTAATTTTCATAGCCTAGACATATACAACATGTACCTATCAGTACACCAGACCTAGTTCCTTCTGTTGACCACCATTATGTGTTGACCAGTTTATTTCCCATGGGTGGTCAGCTTACAGAGGTTCAACTGTATAATGTAAGATGTTTTGAATATCAACCTCATTTAATTTGAAAAACATATTTCATATTTTAACTACATTTACTTCTGGTAGAATTTGAGATGAAAAACAGCAGCACTAATGAAATATTAGAAAAAGATCAAAACAACATCATAAAAAAGGGGATAATGATTACAGAAATCCAAATTAACATGTAGCTCTTATGGCCCTGTGGCCTTAGACCGATTTGTTTAATTTGGGGACTCGAGGTCCCATATCTGTGATATGAGGTCACAAATATATATTATCAACAAGATTGTTAGCAAGATAAAATAATAGATGTAAAGCAGTTAAGAAAGTGCCTGGAACATAAAAAATACGGAATAAATGTCACCTACCATATCACCAGGTTGATAACCATTCTAGGAAGGTTGAAAAAGGGAATTTAAATACAGGGAAATAGCTACAGACACTATTGTGGGAAGACCTGAAATCATTGACCACTTGAAGCCACCTCGAGATCAATTATTTCTTCCACATTTAGCGCTTTTTAGAGTTTCCCATTTTTCTGAAGAAGAAAATTCTTTCAAAGGCCGGCACAGTGCAGAGAGCGATAGCCGTCATCAATTCTCCCATGTTAATGGTACACCATCTTCCCTTAAACTCTCCACCTTTTTCATAACCTCAAAAGTACCATATTTTCTCCTATAGTGTCTCCACTCAGATTGAGCCCACTGTCTGGAGCTCTTTTCCTCATTCCTTTGACCCAAATAGCTCTCAGCTCAAGTCTCAAGTCCTCAGCTTCCTTCCCCACTTGTGCCCCTAGTGTCCCATGCTTCTTCCCAATGCCATATAATCAACCAGTAAATGCTTAGGTTGCCTGTAAACTGTCCTCTGGCCTTTGTGCATTTATTTGAAAGATTTTCATTGATGTTGGCCTATCGCAAACAGAGTGAATTTCATGAGGTTCAAGACTGAGTCCAATTTGTTTGAGCCCAATAACAGCACATAGTAGGCAGCCAATAGGTTTTGACTGAATGAATACCCTGCATTAATGAGGAAATGATCACATGGATAATCAGTTAAAACAAAGAGTGTGCATTTAAGTACAGGTGCCCTAACTGAAACAACTAAAAAGCTAATCAATGCATTTAATAAGATAAGTTTAAAAAAAGTTTGAAATAGACATGTTTGCTTTCACAAAACCCTGGTAATCTGAATTATACCTGACATGGAGTGAATGTCCAGCGCACTGTGGACCCTTTCCTTATTTCCAGGTAATGTTAGGGTCATCTTTTGTTTTCTACCAAAGTCATTTCCTACATACATCTGGTACTTTGTAGTGATAAATCTCTGATTACTTGTGTATCCTCTCTAAAATGCTCTTAGTGCTTTGACTACCCCTACTGAGTCTGTGCCCCTTTGTTATTCTAGCTTGGTGCCTAATACATAGGAGCTTGTCATTACATTTTGTTTCGTAAAGTCATATGTTGCGCTTAAAATAATTTTGTTTTTTTGTGTCTGCTTAGTTTAGTTGCTTACAAACTGCTGTAGTTCATTGATCCCTATAGTCTGTTGGTTGGTTATATTCTTAACTGGGTAAATATAAAAGGAAACATATTTAATTGGAATAAAACAGCCATTAGAAATGTGTACCAAAATTATATGTAAAGTTAAATTTTAAAATATTCCTTAAATAAGAAAGAAGATAAGGATATTATTCCCACCAATACTATTCATTCTTGTGGCTTCCTAGTAAGTTCAGTAGGATAAGAGAAAAGAAAAACTATGATATAAAAACTGGCATAAAAAGACACTTTTTCGTCATTTTGGATCATATGACAGGCTACCTAGAAATTCTAAAAGGAACCACTAAAAATCTATTAGAATAAGAGATAACAGTGAGAGGTCTAGAATTCAACAATAAAAATTCAGTTGCTCCAGGAATTACTAAGTAGAAAATTTGTATATAAAGGATCTGATCTACTAGAGCAAGCTATGAAATACTTGCCAATAAACTTGACAAGAAATGTTCAAAAGATCTATATACTATTTTAAAGGATAGCATACCTTCATTGGGAGATGTGCTTGTTACATAACAGAATGATTTAACATTGTGAAAGTTTCAGTTCTCAGGATGATCTATAAATTTAGTCAAGTCTAAACAAATTCCAACAGAAGTATTTTTAATGCAGTGGATAACAAATCCCAACCTTCATCTGGAAAACAACAATCCATAACAATTGTTTAATAGAACGGGAAATAAGAATGATGTTGGACTTGTTCCCAAAGATTATAAATATATTATAAACCTGGAGTTATTAGTAAGACACTAGTATAGGAAACATTGCAAAGGTCCAGGGAACATTATAGCCAGTATCAAATGGTGCAAGTACGGTACAACACCACTCACATTAGTGGGGGAAATGAAGAATGCTGATAAATGTTAGGAATATCAACTATTTTTTGGATTAAAAAAAAATTAGACCTAACTATGAAAACAAATTTTAAAAAATGTAAGAAAGCATTAAAAAAAGGCTTTTCTCTGAAATGGAGATCAAACCATATCTCAGAGTCTTAGGAGGTTTGAGGCAGTTGATACTTAAACGTAACATATCAAGATATAGTAAGATTTTACTCTTCCTATTTTTTATAGCATTTAGGCTTTGTGTCTCGCTTAAGATACCTACTTTACAATAATAGTGGCATCTTCTCTGATATTTTGCCTGAACATTTCCCTAACTTGAGAAAGAATACTGGGATTTGGAGACACGTAGTCTGACCCAAGACATTTTTTTTCCTCAGCAAGTAGTCTACCTGACCTTAGGTCTAATACATAAGTAGTAAAGAAAAACCTTCTATTTAAAAACGATGTAATAATCAAATTAATGGTAGTCTTGGGGAAAGTATTTGTCAGTTGTAGAACAGTTAAATAATAAAATAATCACAATATGCATGGGGAGCAGCTGAATCTAAAATAAAAAACATGAAAAACAGAAAAAAGTTATAAGCACACAATTTAGACAGCTAATATAATTAAAATTTTGAGATGATGTATAGGTGAGGGATGTGAATTTAAACAATGAGATCCTGTTTTTTGTGCAAATCACTAAACAACTTGAAGATTGATATTATCAAGTATTGCTAGAAATGTGAACCAGTGGAAAACTTTATGTACACGTTTTGGGAATTTAATACATTAAAGAATTTTTAAAATGCAAACAGATTTTAGCCAAATTTACATCTGTATATTTTTCAACTTAACAACACTAAGTATCTATGCCAGATTGCAGTATAAGTGCACAATAATATATCACCTTATTTTTAAGGCTTTCTTATCCAGTGAGTAAAAACACAACCCACAGAGGGGAACAAATATTTGCTAATTACATATATGATAAAGGATTAATATCCCTAATTAATACCCAGAATATACAAAGAATTCCTACAACTCAACAGCAAAACAACTCTATTTAAAAGTACTCTAAAACTTAAATAGAAATAACTTCAAAAAAGGAAGTACTTAGAGTAGGCAAATTCATAGAGACATATAATAAAATATATATTACCAGGACTTGGAGGGAGGTGGGGGAAGGGAGTTGATTAATGGCTATAGAGTTTCTGCTTAGGAATGGTGAAAAAGTTCTGGGAACACTGGTAACGGATGCCAAGTATTGTTCATGCAGTTAATGCCACTGAATGGTATATCTTCTGGGGTTAAAACAGTGCATTTTATATAATGCATGTTTCATAAAAATAAAAGAGTAAAAGAGAAATGAAACACATTCCTAGATAAAATGGAAGTTTTATTACTAGAGAATTCATTACTAGCTAAACTGCTTCATCAAAATAATGCCAGGTATTAACTCAAATATATAGCAAAAAAAAGAAGATGATCAGAAGTGTCAATATGATATGTAGTGTGTGTGTCTGTGTGTGCACACGCACCTGTGTGTACCAGCAGACCTCAGAGATAATGCAGGTTCAGTTCCAGGCTACTGCAATAAAGCAAATCCCACAGTAAAGTAAGCCATTCAAATGTTTTGGTTTCCTGGTACTTAAAAAAGCTATATTTACGCTATTCTGTATTCTAGCAAGTGTGCAATAGCATTATGTCTAAAATAACAATGCATGTATCTTAATTTGAAAATATTTTATGATTAAAAAATGTTAATGATTATCTGAACCTTCCACAGGTTGAAATGTTTTTGCTGGTGGATGGCTGCTGATTGATCAGGGTGGTGGTTGTGGAAGTTTGTGGTGGCTGTGGCAATTTTTTAAAGTCAAATATTGAAATTTGCCAAACTGATTGACTCTTTCTCTTACAACAGATTTCTCCATAGCATGTAATGTTGTTTGATAGTACTTTACCCACAGCAGAACTTCTTTCAAAATTGAGGTCAGTCCTCGAAACCCTGCTACTGCGTTATCAACTAAATGTATGTAATATAATACTGGAAATCCTTTGTTCTTTCAACAATGTACCTAGCACTTTCACCACAAGGAGAATCCATCTCAAGAAACTACTTTGTTCACCCATAAGAAAACACTTCTCAACCTTTCAAGTTTGAACATGAGATTGCAGCAATTCAATCACATCTTTTGACTCTGCTTCTAATTCTAGCTTTTGCACTATTTTTACTACACCTGTAGTTACTTTCTACAGTGAAGTCTTCAAACTTCTCAAAGGAGGATTGGAATCAACTTCTTCCCAACTCCTGTTAATGTTGGTATTTTGACTTTTTCCCATGTATTATGTATGTCCTTAATAGCATCTGGACTGATGGATACTTTCCAGAAGGTTTTCAGTTTATTATGCTCAGATGCATCAGAGGAATCATTATCTATAAAAGCTTTGTCCCTATGTACTTATTAAATAACATTTGAAAGTTGAAATCACTCCTTGATCCATGCATTGCAGAATGTATTCATGAGCATAAAAACATTTATAGAATACTCATCTCCATCAGAAATCTTGTGTGACAACGTATATTGCCAACGAGCAGTGATATTTTGAAAATAATCTTTCTTTTCTGAGCAGTAGGTCTCAATGGTGGGTTTAAACTATTCAGTAAACCATGCTATACACAGATGCACTGTCATCCAGGCTTTTGTAGCTGCATTTAATAGAGTACAAGCAGAATAGATTAGCATAATTCCAAAGGCCCTAGGAATTCTGGAATGCTAAAGAAGCATTGACTTCAAATGAAGATCACCAACTGCATTACACCCTAACAAGAGAGTCAGCCTGCCCTTTGAAGCTTTAAAGCCAGGCATTGATTGACTTCTCCTCTCTAGCTATAAAGTCCTAAGTGGTATCTTCTTCCCATAGAAAGCTTTTTTGGCTACATTGAAATCTGTTGTTTTGTGTAGGCACCTTCATCAACTATGTTAGCCAGATCTTCTGGATAACTTTCTGCTTCACCTTGTGCTTTTATGTTGTGCAGACATATTCTTTCTGTAAACCTCATGAACCAACCTCTACTGGGGTAAAACTTTTCTTAATCTAATTCCTCACTTCTCTAAACCTTCATAGAATTAAAAAGAGTTAAGGGCTTGCTCTGGATTAGGCTTTGGCTTAAGTGCAACTTGTGGCTGGTTTGATCTTCTGTCCAAACTACTGACACTTTCTCCATCTCAGCAGTAAGGCTATTCTGCTTTCTAATCATTCATGTGTTTAATTTCCTTCAAGAATTTTTTTCTGTATTCACGACTTGACTAACTGTTTTGTGCAAGAGGTCTAGCTTTCAACTTAGCTTTCAATATGCCTTCCTCACTAAGGTTAGTGATTTCTAGCTTTTGATTTAAAAAGAGAGAAATGGGACTCTTCCTTTCACTTGAACACTTAAGAGACCATTGTAGGGTTATAAATTGGTCTAATTTCAATACTGTTGTGTCTATGTAGAAGGCCTGAGGAGAAGAAGAGTGATAGGAGAATGGCCAATTTGTGGAGCAGTCAGAACACACACATCGTTTATCAATTCAGTATGTTGTCTCCTATGGGTTCCCCCCACAAAAATAATAGGCACACCTGGCTTTATTGTGCCTCACTTTACGGATTTTGCCTTTTTTACAAATTGACGGTTTGCGGTAACCCTAGGTTGAGCAAGCCTGATGGCCCCATTTTTTCCACCAGCATGTGCTCATCTTGTGTCTCTATATCAGCATTATTAGCAGTGAAGTACTTTATAAATAAGTATTAGTATGTACTGGCTTGGCGCCTGTAGCTCAGCGACTAGAGCGCCACGTACACAGGAGCTGGCAGGTTCGAATTCAGCCTGGGCCTGCCAAACAACAATATCAACTACAACCAAAAAAAAAAAAAAAAAAAAAAACCCAGCTGTTGTGGCAGGCTCCTGTAGTCCCAGATCTTTGGGAGGCTGAGGCAAGAGAATTGCTGAAGCCCAAGAGTTTGAGGTTGCTGTGAGCTGTGTCGCCATAGCACTCTACCCAGGGTGACAGCTTGAGACTCCGTCTCAAAAAAAGAAAAAAGAAATAAATAAGGTATGTACTTTTATTAAATATAATGCAATTTCACATTTAATAGACTACACTATAGTGTAAGCATAACTTTTATGTGGCCTAGAAAACCGAAACATGTTTGTGACTTCCTTTAAAAACAATATTCACTTTATTGTGATTGTCTGGAACTGGTCTGCAGTGTCTTCAAGGTATGACGGTACAATGATACTATCAAAGATGAATGATAGGTCACTATGACAGATATGAAAATATTGAAAGGGGGTGGCGCCTGTAGCTCAGTGAGTAGGGCGCCGGCCCCATATACTGAGGGTGGCAGGTTCAAACCCAGCCCTGGCTGAACTGCAACCAAAAAATAGCCAGGCATTGTGGCGGGCGCCTGTAGTCCCAGCTGCTTGGGAGGCTGAGGCAGGAGAATCGTGGAAGCCCAAGAGCTGGAGGTTGCTGTGAGTCCTGTGACATCATGGCACTCTACCAAGGGCGGTACCGTGAGACTCTGTCTCTACAAAAAAAAAAAAAAAAAGAAAGAAAGAAAATACTGAAAGGCTTGAAATATTTCAAGAATTCTCAAAATGTGACGCAGAGATTCAAAGTGAACCACATGCTGGTAGAAAAATGGCACTGATAGACTTGCTCTATGCAAGGTTGCCAAAACCAATTTATAAAAAACATAGTATCTGGAAAGTTAAATAAAGCAAAGCACAATAAAACAAGACATGTTTGCTCTTTTTCTTTAAATGGATACGCACACACACAGCTATATCTGTTTTTCTTTAAACATAAGATTGTATAAAGGAATAATTATCACATTATGACGTTGGCTGTAACCTGTATTTATTATATAAGAATCTCACAAAAGACAGGTATAAAAAAACAGTATTATATTGCAACAAATTTGCTATATTTTATCAGTATTAAGCCAATATCAAGCTGAAGTCGATTTGGGAAATGTAAGATAGGTAAAGTAATCCTAAGAGTAATCACTAAGAAAATAAATTTATGAAATTGTTAAAAATAAAATAAAATAAATTTAAAATCAAAACGAGGCTGTCAAAGAGAAATAGAACAGCACAGAGATGAGGCAAATAGCAAACAATTAGCAAAAAGGCAGATGTCGATCCAAACTTATCAATGCTTATGTTAAATGTAAGTGGAATAAATGCTCTGATTAAAAAGCAGAGTTTAAACTGGCCACAAAGTAAAATGCAATTATATGCTGTATACAAGACAGGTTTTAGCTTCAAAGCAATGTGACATTCTCCAGGGAAACTTGTCTCATAAAACCACGGATTCTGAATTTATTTGCCATAGTTTTCCTTAGCTAGAAATATCCTTCTAAGGTTATTCTGAATATAAGATCTTTTTGTCCTTGCAAATGTTATTATTCCAATTGTCAAGATCAGACCAGTTCACTTACCTTCCTTTTTTGCCCCAGGAGAGTCCTTCAGTGAAAGAAATGAATGGATCAGATCACAGCCCAACTACTTTAACTCCTTCCTCACCAAGGAAAACATTTTTCTTTGGTATATATAAATAGTTAAGAGTGTACTCTCTTGAAGAAGAGGTTAAATTTGAAATAATGATTTCTTTTCAAATATTTACTTATTGATATTTTTTCATTTTTATTATTATTGTTTTTATTTCAGATTAATACAAGGGTAAAAATGTTTAGGTTACATTGTTTTCAATTCTAAGGTAAAGTTCAAACAGTGATTGAGCCCTTCACCCAGGAGGCGTCTTGAACACTGTCACATTGTGCACAGTAGGTTATATTGCCCCCCCCATCACCCTCCCACCTCTCCCCTCCCCTTTCGCTGCTCTTGCCTCCCCCTTGCTAGACTATACTTGGTTTGTTTTCTTTCCTGTGGGCATGTAGTTGTTTCTATATTGTTTTCATACTAGTCTTGAGTACATTGGATACTTTACTATGAAAAATGTGTCTCAACCCCATACAAGTAAACACAAAAGATGTAGTTTTCATCTTTTCTTATGGCTGAATAGTACTCCATGGAGTACATAGTCTGTTAATCCATTCATAATCCAGATCGCATTAAATCTGAGTTGATGGGCACTTAGGTTGATTCCATGTCTTGGCAATTGTGAACTGAGCTGCAATAAATATTCTAGTGCAAATGTCTTTGTGGTAAAATGATTTTTTTCTTCTGGATAGGAACCTAGTAATGGGATTGCAGAATCAAATGGAAGGTCGACTTTTAGTTCTTTGAGAATTCTCCATATTTCTTTCCATAGAGGTTTGTATTAGTTTGCAATCCCACCAGCAGTGCAAAAGTGTTCCCTTCTCTCCACACCAGCATCAGCAGATTCAGAACTTGGTGACATGAGTTAATTTCAATAGGATTAGGTAATATCCCAGAGTGGAATATTTTATTTGTATTTCTCTGATAATTAGGTGCGATAAGTTCATTTATTTGTTGGCCATTCATTTGTCATCTTTAAAGAAGTTTCTGTTCAAGCCTCTTGCCCACCTATAAATGAGGTTGTTCATTCTTCTTATTGATTAATTTGAGTTCTATGTAGATTCTAGTTATCACCCCTTTGTCAGATTCATAACATGCAAATACTTTCTCCCATTCTGAAGACTGTTTGGTTTAGTTGTGATCCCCTTAGCTGTGCAGAAGCTTTTTGGCTTGATCATGTCCCATTTATTTATTTTGGTATTGCTGCAATTGCCAAGTGGGTCTTCTTCATAAAACTTTCCCGGGCCAATTTTGTCAAGTTTTTCCCCTACACTCTCTTCTATAATTTGTATCATTTCATGTCTTAAACTTAAGTCTTTTATCTAGCAAGAGTCAATTTTTGTTAATGGTGAGAGGTGCAGGTCCAATTCCAGTCTTCTACATGTGATTAACCACATGTTCTCCCAGAACCATTTATAAATAGGGATTTTTTTCCCCCAGTGCATGCTTTTGTTTGGTTTATCAAAGATCAGATAGCGCTATGTGGCTGGGTTCATCTCGAAGTTCTCTATTCTATTCCATAGATCTATATCTCTATTTTTGTGCTAGTACCTGCTGTTTTGATCACTATAGACTTGTAGTATAACCTGAGGTCTGGTGATACCTCCAGATTTGTTTTTGTTTCTTAAAATTGTATTGGCTATTCAGGATTTTTCTGGTTCCATAAAAAACAAGTACTATTTTTTCAAGTTCTTCAAAGTATGTTAGTGCTTTGATGAAGATTGCATTAAATCTGTAACAAATGACGTGATCTTATACTTGGAAAACCCCAGGGAATCAATTACAAAGCTCTTAGATGTGATCAAGAAATATAGGAACATCTCGGGATGTAAAATCAGTGTGCTTATTAATATTTGTAAACTTTAGCTATGTTTTTCTTCTTTTTCAGAAAATTAATCTTTGTTCCTCATTTTCCATATTGGTCATCTTCTCCTGAATGATCACTATCTGTATTATTTTTTTCTGTATAACCTCTAGCTATTTGAGTAGAAATTTTGTTTCCATATACTGATATTTTTCTGGCTCAATGTTGTGATTTATTATTTACAACTATAATTTCAATTATTCTATTAAGAAATAATTTTTGTGTGTTCTTCTTCATGAAGGCTAATTTGTCTATTTTATCTTTTCTTGCCTCTGGTTTTGGTATCACATTCAAGAAATTTCTGCTAAATCTATTGTTTTGATGATATTTACCCATATTTTATTCTAAGAGATTTATAATTTTAGCTCTTACACTTAGGTTTTTTTTAAATCTATTTTTAGTGAATTTTTGTGTATAGCATAAGGTAAAGGTCAAACTTCACCCTTTTGGTTCTGGATATGCAGACATTATTTGTTGCAAACATAGGCCTTTTTTCCATTGAATAGTCTTGGTGCCCTTGTCAAAAATCATTTGTTCAGGTAGGTAACGGTTTATTTCTGGACTCTTTACTCTATGCTGTCAGTCTATATATATTTCTTTATGGTAACTACCACAATTTTTGTTTTTATAATTCTACCTGCCCCCTCCTTTGTGGTTTGTACTGTAGACTTTTTAAAGGTCTTTGCAATTTTTATGTTTTTTTTCTTTTTGGGAAAAATAGTAGTCCATCAGGAGATGATCAATTTGAGATGCACATTTGTTCATTTATTTTTACTACATTAACCAATTTTCAATTGACACATAATAAGTATATGCATTTATGGGTACATGGGGATATATAATGTATAGTGATTAGATCAGGGTAATTAGCACTTGGTAAAGAACACGAAGTTACAGCTAGATAGGAGGAATGAGTTCTGATATTCTATAGCACTGTATGGTTAACAATAATATATGATCATCTCAAAAGTTGCTCCTAAAGTTACGATGCATAGGGAAAATGGGAAATTACAGCTAAATGTATCTTTATTTACAGAACATTTGTTACAAAATTTTACAAAATATTCTGTGTTGGCCACCCCTTTGTGAAATCTTCATCACATCTTTATCACTTTGATAAACTGATTTCAGATCTTCTGGGTATATACCCAGTGGGGTTGCTAGATCATAAGTAATTCTATTTTTTGTTTTTTGAGGAAATGTCATACTGTTTTCCTTAATGGCTGTACTAATTTATATTCTCACCAACTGTATGCAAGAGTTCTTGTTCCTACACTTCCTCTTCATCATTTATTATGGTCTTTTAGATAAAAGCCATTCTGACAGGCATGAAAATATTTCTTGTTGCTTTAATTTGCATTTCCCTAATAATTGGTAATGTTGAATATTTTTTCACCTATTGGCCATTTGTGTGCCTTCTTTGAGATGCCTATTCAGGTACTTTATTTATTTTTTAAAACTGGGGTTGTTTTCTGCTATTGATTTGTTTGAGCTTTTTAGTAACTATTTAAAAATTGCACATGAACTTTATGGACACCCTATATATTTGTGATATTAACTATTTATCAGATATATCCCTTGTAAATGTTTTTTCCCAATATTTAGGTTGTCTTCATTCAGGCAATTGTTTTCTTTCTGTACAGAAGCTTTTAGTCTGATGTAATCACATTTATGTATTTTTTCATTTGTTTTCTGCACTTTTGATAAAAACAAACAAACAAAAATATTTGCCCAGATTAGTATCATGTAGTTTTTCTTCTCTGCTTTCTTCAAGTAGATTTAGCGTTTCTGAACTTATGTTTAAGTTTTTAATCCATTTTGAATTGATTTTTGTATGTGGTGGGAGATAAGGGTCTAATTTTATTCATCTCTCTATGGAAATCCAATTTTCCCAGTACCATCTATTGAAGAGACTGTATTTTTTCCATTGTGTATTCTTGGAACCTTGATCAAAAAAATCCCTTGTTCATATTTGTTTGTATTTATTTCTGGGCTCAGAATTAAATAACAAGTCTATCTGTTGTTTAATATATCTATTTTCTTTCACCAACACCATGCTGATTTAAATACCATAGTTTTGTAGTATAATTTGAAATTCAGTTTTGTTTTTTAATTGAACCAAACTCAGTTATAGTGAGCTCACTATAATACAATGTTGAGTTATCTCCTTCTCTGCGCTATCATAATTCCCAGTCAATAAAGAAATGATTGCACTTTCCACATTGAAATGTAGATCAGGAATTTCTTAATACCTTAACCTTAGTCTTATTTTTGTAAATCAAAAGTATTTAATATGCAACAGATGAAAAACAAATGTACATTATTGGTAATTCAACTGTTTTCTATAAAACATGCATGGAGATAGATATATTTTGAAGACAAAATATATGGTATCTGTATTCCTCAAGCACATATTTTAAATGGGAGATATATTTTTTAAAATAATCACCAAATAAGAACAACACTGGAAGTCATACCATAGTGAAAAATAAGAAGATGCTTGAAGAGCAGATAATAAGGACTTAATTTTGTCTAAATGAAGAATGAGTGAATAAATAGAGTGAAACATTTGTAATGTAATTATAAAGATTCATATGGATCATTGGAAATAGCTTTTTTAAAAAAACAAAATATGAACCAGCCAGGATTAGTTCAATTGCTGAAAGTGAGAACACAGTAAATGAGAAAGAAGGCTTGTAAGCATGATTAATTGGCAAAAGGTGTAAAATTAATGGAAGTCATTTAAGCAAGTTGGACGATCTACTTAAGAGTTCTATTCTGCTAAATTGGTCACCCACTGCAGAGTGTGATTATTCTGGTTGTTCTTTGGTTGATTGGACACAGACCTCAGAGAGGTCTGTGATGAAGTACACTCTCCTAGGACGTTCTCAGTAATGAGCATGTATTATATACATGTATTTTACAGCGAGCTCTTGCTGTAACTTTGTTTTTCCCGGCAGGTGGAAATGTGCTTCATTAGGGCCAGCACAGATTTTTTTTTTTTTCTCAAAGCACTATAGATGGCTCTCCAGACCTTCTCAGATAGATATGAACAGCTCTAGGACCACATCTTTTTCATCTTTGCTTCTCTAATATTTATCAAGTGATCAAGATCAGTGGGTAGTCCACAAATGTTAATTTAACAAATGAATATTTACATTCCTTAATACACATGAATATTAATAAACAACTTGATAAATTATTATATTAAATATAGACTGCTTTTGTCAATAGTTTATATTTTAGTCTATGGTCATTTTCAATATTACCACATATAACTACAAAGCAAGTAATGGTAGGATATATGTTTGTATGCAGAAGTTTATGTGTCAAAGCAGAATTATGCTTATAACATGTGCAAACATTTCAACATTTTCCCCATATGTGTGTGTACACACGAACACACACTCACAGACGTGTATAGTGTCATTTTAAAATAAGGAAGCTTCTCCATAAGGCGTGCAGCATTGCCATGGACATATAGTACACGGATAATCTCTTGCTGGTAAACAGACACCCACGCCAGTCATTTCCTGGAAAATCATATTCAAAGAATTCTAAAAACTATTGAAGTTCACAATGTTTTTGCTAAAAAATGAAGAATAATTTGTCAGAGTAGAAAGTTTACATTTCTAAAATGGTTAATTTGATTAGAGCTTCTTGTGCTCCTATCGAGAGTTGATTATAAAAGTGACAAGGTTTTTTCTAATTTTTCCAATGTCATTATAAATAAATGATCTATTTAACATATATATTTATAGATACTACATATGTTATTTATGTTATAAAAATCTAAATATATGTACATAATGACATATATAATATAAAATAATTTTCAATGCTCATACACGCGCACACACACACACACTCTCTCTGTCTCTCTCTTTCTCTCTTTATAAAAACCCAGATGCCCTTCTTTTTATTTTACCATCATGTCTATCTGCCAGTAATTCTGGGCTGCTGCTAGGAACCTGTGCCATTTTATTCACCGATCTTAGTGTTGATGGCTTGGAATAAGATACACTGAGAAAGCAGACTAATTTCACTCATCACTACAATTTTTTTTTACTCCTCTTTCTATATATTCTATATATTTTTTTCTGTTTTCACAACTTCTATTTTCAAACTCCAAGACTCGTTTTGATATTTTAAAATGTATCAAATGTGAACATGATAATGAGATTTCACGAGAAAGCCAAGTAAACATTACAACATTTAATACAATCGAATATTTATCCACATACAGCACATAGCCTATAATTTATTTTCAAAACAATATGTTTTTAAAATAGATTTCAGCTTTCGTTTATACTTACTTTCTAATTTATATCCATGAGGATAGTTTCAAGATTGACTTAGAACTTAATATTTATGGCCAAACTATAACTTAGGTGAAACTTATTAGGAGGTGAAATTACATTAGGATATTTAATAAAACTAGTACCAGGTTCCATACTCCCCTATGGATAGCCCTTTCCAATATAAAGTAGGCATGAAAACACCATGCTTTAAATCAATGAAACTTTATTACCATCAAAAGTTATTTATCAGTGTCTGGTAGGGTTAGTTGATATGTGTGTATTATACAGAGAAATTATGTTAAGATCATTGCTCTTTAAAACAAATATTAGCAGATAGATGTAGCAGATAGATGAACTTGCCTCTGATAAAGCCCTTTTTGCTTCAGTTCTTGTTTTATGGATAATTAAATCTCCTTATGAGGTTAAGACCCAATCCTTTTGCTTGTTATCCTGTATTTCTAGTTATCTTTGTTCAGCCTGTATTCTGCACAGCATCCAGGAAGTTTTCTGAATCCTAGGTACTTAATCGCGGAAGCTGACTTATGCATTATTGACATGGAAAGGCCATAGAAAGAAAGGAAGCTCTTGTAGTGGATAGAAAGAATACAAATTGATTTTTAGGGCGGCACCTGTGGCTCAAAGGGGTAGGATGCTGGTCCCATATGCCAGAGGTGGCAGGTTCAAACCCAGCCCCGGGCAAAAACCACACACACACACAAAAATAAATTAATTAAAAAAAATTGATTTTTAAAGAGCTAAAATATTTAAGCGTACTATTTCCTCCTATGCTTCCTTCTTTTAGATTCTAAATTATCTGTTTGGGGATCTTTCTTTCACCATTGGGTATCTTCAGGGAGCAACCTGCCCTACTGCCTCAGAATACAAGAGGGGGAAATGAGAATTCTCTTGTAGACCCCGTGGTAGAGAACAATAAAACTTTATCATGTCCTCCCCAAATTCCCTCCTCTCCTTTTTTCAACTCAAACTTAAACAGTTAAGACTGGCACTTTTCTGCCCGGGGTAGAATCCCTGCTTACTTGTAAAGATGGGGGTGCAAAGACATTTAGTCTTCCATTTTAAAAGGCAGGTGCAAAAGCCAATTTCAGCAGCAAATTAGCATTTAGAGACAATAAGAAACCTATGAATGCTGCAAAAAGAGAAATGAAAAGCACTGTTGGGATAAAAACATGTAAAATTTCTTTGACTTTGGAAATGAAACCTTTAATGAAGATGTCTGTGAAGAGAGTGAAGAAGATAGCTGAGTAAGCCACCCCAGGTTGGAAATGTGGGTCCACCTGATAGATGGCCACAGAATAAATTCAGTCTTCACATCCTCCATCTCCATTATCTTTGAAATGATATTCTTTTCCTGGATTAGCCTTCTAAAGGCACTTTCATCTGCATTTTTCCACTCAACTTTGCAGTTGAATCGATTAAGCTGTTACTCAGTTATCGATAACCAAACTGTAATGAGATAGAAGTGTCACATTGTCCAGTCCCTTGTAGGCTAACAGGATTGCTAAATAGATTCCTTCTTTCTTTCTTTTTTTCCTTCCTTTCCAAAAGTAAGTTCTGACAACATACTTTACATTAGCTGCCCTCTAAGCTGTGGAGATAAGAATAGTGAATGAAACCCTGTAGTCCCAGCTACTCGGGAGGCTGAGGCAAGAGAATCACTTAAGCCCAGGAGTTGGAGGTTGCTGTGAGCTGTGTGATGCCATGGCACTCTACCGAGGGCCATAAAGTGAGACTCTGTCTCTCCAAAAAAAAAGAAACCCTTAATGTGCCTCCTCATGAAACTTCCATTCCAGGGGTGGAAGATAGTCAAAAAGAAAACTGGCAAGTGTGCATTGAATTTCTTCAATTCTAAAATGCATATTATTTTATGTTATAAATTTTTATATTGAAATGCATTTCACAATTGAGTGTATCTTAGATTCACCATTTGCTAGGCGTCGTTTGTGATATGTGAGCTTAATTATATGTTTTCGTATTTTCTGATACTTTAGTCATGTGAGCTATGTCCATTGCACTGCACATGTTGAGTTTATTTCCCATGTCAAAATGTCTTTTAATAAACTATGTTATGACATGCCATTAACATCAAAGTTATTTGTATGAAGAAAGGTGCACTTATAGAGCAAGTGTGCACAAATTTGGTATTTGTTAGACCAATATTCATCATTGGATGGATACCTGAGCTCAATACTTTCTTGCAGAGTGATAAGCTATAACACTCTTCGTGTGACTGGAAAAAGGAGGATACTTACATATAAATAAAGCTTATGATTTGTTTTTCCAACTGAGATGTGTGCCAAAGGCACTGGACAAATAACAGAACAAGTAATCCAACAGAAGGCAGTGTCAGGACTACAAGGCGAGGCCAGGCAAAGTTAAATCTGATTCAGCCACTTCTAGATTCAAACAGTTTTTTACTTACATCGACAGCAAATGGCACACGCATCCCAGGGTCCTTTCGTACATACCCAAAATGATACCATCAAAACCACAAGGGCCAGAAGACAATCCAATGTGATATGTGGGACACACTGAGCGCAAGCCAGACTTTAGCACAACACTTCTATGCTCTGCAACCATGCTTTGGGGTGCTGGAGCAGAACTCTGAGGGGCAATGAGAAACGCTCATGGCAGCTTCCCCGGGAGGTGGGGGGCCAATACAAGATGCATTAGCAGCAGCTCCTCATTGCCTCTCAACCTCTCTTTTTCCAGAGGGATTATAAGGTGCTCTGCTCAGACTCAGGTACGTGCAGTAAAAGCCTTTGGGTGTGTGGCCAGTGTGAGTTTCGCCACATCACCAGGGCACTATGGCACAGCAATGTCCCTACACGCAGAAACTATGGCGAAATCCATTGGAGAAGATACAAAGTTCCCAAAATAATAAGAGGCTGGTGTGACAGATTCATGTACTTGACTTTAGTCAAAAAAAAAAAATTATCAACACTTGTACAATAAATACTGATAGCAGAGAAAAAAAACAAAAGTCAATTATAGAGTATCATTTTGAGAAACACAGAATTATCTAACCTCTTGAATGTACAAAAGATGATTTCATGTAGAAAAACATGGATATGACAATTCACTGTTTCTTAATGTGAAGGAGTTTTAGGAACAACTTAACTTCTTTTATTTGACCTGTTCATTTTCTTGTACGTATAAAGGGGCTAGGTGATAGAAATCCTTGCTTAAGCGTCTTCAAGAGCTCTTTTAGTAAGATTAAAATAAAAATCCTAAGCAAGGAAAGTATTGTTTCATGGTTTAATTAGCAGCGTATTTTCTTTCTTAGTGATGCATAAAATAACCACACATCTTACAATCACTGCAACTTATATTCAATTAAATAGTTCATGTAAGGGAATAATAAATACTATGGAGAATAATAAAGTGGGGTAAGATAGCAGAGACTGTTTCATAAAGGCATCAGAGGAAACCTCTAAATCAAGGTGCTATTTGAATGAGCACCTGCAGGAAGATTCTAGACAAAGGTTATGATACTTACAAAGGTCTTAAGACCAGAACTGGCTTGATGCTTGTGAGGAAAGACAAGGAGCCCTGAGTGCCTCCAGGATTGTCAGAAGAGGAGCGCTGGGTGCTGAGCTCAAAGAATCATCAAGGGCCTAGGCTCATGGTCACTGTCAGTTCTTCAGCTCTTCCTTTGAGTGAGAGGGGGGGCTATCTGAGACCTTTGAGGATAAGAGTAATGTGCTCTGACTTGTGCCTCAAAAACATCATCATGGTTACTATTTTGAAAATAGACAGTAGTAGAAAAAGGTAGTCAGTGGAAAGGTCTGTTAGCAAGTCTGAACTTTGGTAAGAGTGAAGGCAGACAGAAACAGTTGGATGCCAATTATATTTAAAAAGTTAGAGCTAATCACATTTTCTGGGAGATTGCATGTGGGGTATGGAGAAAGAATTAATAACTGACACCTGCTTGTTTGACCAGAGCCACCGGGAGGACACGTGAGCCACTTGTTTAGGTCAGAAGGACTATGGGGAAAAGATGAGAAGGCAGGGATCAAGAATTCAATTTTACAATCAAAGTGTTAAGTTAGAAATGCCTTTGATTAGCTAGGCAAGGAGCAATGTCAAATTGAAAATTGGACATTCATATTTGGCAATCAAAGAAAGGGTCTGCAGGCACAATATTAATTTGGAGTTTATTAGTATATAAATTTTGCTAGGAAGGTCTCCTGTATCTCCATCTACTATAGATTCTGCCCATGAAATTCTTACCCATCTCTCCAAATGCAGAGAGAAGAGGTCTATGTGTCACCCAGCTAAGTAGTCACAGATCTTCAATTTTGAAGAATCTGTGCTTCTCAGGCAGAAGCCGTTCTCTGGGCCTGTTTTCTCTTCTTTCCCTGCCTCTAAGGCTCCCTGTTCTAAGATTGATTCAGTCCCTCAGTGCCTAGCTATCATCTGGCCCTTTGAGATTCACACCGGAACTGTAATTTTGAAAAATACTGCAAAAAAAAAAAAAAATCTGTTCCCTTCCCATTGATGATTCAAAATAGAACACCGAGAGAAACTCATTGTCTAGGTTTCTGAATAAGCAGCACCAAATAGCAGGTGCCAGCACTGCCAGTTCTGAGTTGTCTATGAAAATTCAAGATACTCATCAAACCTTAGATTTCTTATGAAATCTCAGAATGAAACATGGTGGCATGGCACGAGTGAAATAAACATGTGATTTTCATTATTGCCAGCAATGTCCATAATATAAAAGTGACTAGCAGAAATACTTCTTGTAAACATGATAGAAAATTTTCTTTCAGATTATGTATGAAGAACACCCTGGTGAAGGCGCAGTTATGCTTTTGGTTTTCATTTGTTTGGAATGAGTACTTGTGTTTCTAGTTAAAACCATACCTTAATTCAGCGTTTCTTAAAATTCCCTGGAGTAAGGATGAAAATATGAAAAGTCATTTCATTATGCAGTGTCCTCTACTTATATCATCAGGTAACATTGATACAAATGTTTGTTTGGAAGATTAGAGAACAAAAGCAACATATTCAAATGAATTCTTATAATATTAAAAACAGATACAAACTAATGTACCAGGAATTTTACTCTTGCTATTCATCTGAAGTTCTATTCTGCTCTCGTAAATTAAAAACTCACCCCAATGATATTTTCAGTATGTGCAAATGTGAATGTGAGTGCTGTTGCTTGTCAGCTGTGAAGATTTTTTAAGAACCCACTGCCACAATTGGTGCATTATTTTATGTTGGTAATAGAGTAGATGACTGGAAATCATGAAGTTTTTCTAGACATTAATTGTAACAGTTTTAATGAAAAAAATTATGAACTACAGGTCCCTTTTCTGCTTAGGTTTATTTATTTCAATAAGACAACCTGCAATCTCTTACTTTCCAGAAAATTTCAGGAAAATCATTAAGCTAGAGGCCTGGTTAAAAAAGTAAAAATTTTCATTTCCCTGAAACAAAAGAATTGGCAACACTTAATTTCTTAGGATTTGTGATGGTATGTGGAGATTTATTATATTGATCCCTGTACATTTTTGGAGGCTGGAATATTTCATAATTAGAAAAATATATACTAGTAGTTGAGCCATTCAAAGAAAAGTGAATACAAAAATAAATATAGTTTTTTACTTACGATCATGTCCACAAATTGTCCACATATAGCATGCTGCATCCACACTTACAACTTATTTTGTAATTCACTGTATTTTAGGTTATGACTGGCAAAACCAAGGAAAACCAACTATTGTACCATTGAAAGATGTTAGGTTTTCCAAAGTTGGTTGGGAATGCTTAAACCACTATTTTCCTGTATTGAATTGCCTTACTTTATCTACAATGAGTGAGTAATAGCAAAATAAAAGTTAGGGGAAATTTTGAAATGGTGCAGTAAAGACTTTTGTAAATCCGCACCTCCATTAAAGGGCTGAAAATGTTGGCAAAAATTGTCAAAATAAAACTTTTCCCTTCTCTGGAAATTAACCAAAGTTTTATAATGATCTGAAAAACATTAATTCAAGACAAGATACTGAATCATATTAAGACTATCAGAGGCCAGGTGCGGTGGCTCACCCCTGTAATCCCAGCCCTCTGGGATTCCCAGGCAGGTGGATTGCTTAAGCTCAAGAATTTGAGACCAGCCTGAGCAAGAGCGAGACCCCATCTCTTAAAAAAAACTAGCTGGGTGTTTGACGAGCACCTGCAGTAGGCGGAGGCAAGAGGGTCTCTATAGCCCAAGAGTTTGAGATTGCTATGACAATGCCAAGGCAGTCTTTTGAGGATGTTTGAGATTGCTGTGACAATGCCAAGGCAGTCTTTTGAGTCTCTGTCTCAAGAAAAAAAAAAAAAAAAAGGAATAACAGAGTCTCAGAGTCAGTGGCTTTTCATTTGGCCTATTCCTACCCTCCTCTCTCAGCCCTGCAACAACCTTGAAAACCAAAGGCCTCACAACAACAGTAGCTGTAAAAGGCAGAAGCTTTGAAGCTGCTGAACTGGAAAGGAAGTTTTCCTAAAAGACCCCACCTCCAAGAGCACTGTTGCTATTTGACCAGTCTTGTAGGTCCCTGGAAAAGCCCCATTTGGGGTCATTGTCGTATTTGACCTGATTCAGAGCTGGCTCTGCAAAAAAACAAAAACAAAAAACTATTTTCAGGGTGTTTCTCAACAAATCAATCATCAACAATTATTTAATATTGCAGCAGCCTGAGCTGCAATACCAGCTGGGACAAACAAGAATCTGACTCAGGAAAAAAATAGAAAATATTAATGGACTTGTAACAAGTAAAGAGATTAAATTAGTAATTCAAAAACTTAGCACAAAGAAAAGACCAGGCCCAGATGGCTTTACTGCCAATCATTTAGGAAATATTAATACAAACTCTTTGCAAAACTCTACTAAAAAATAGAATAGGAAGAAGTACTCCTCAATTCATTCCATGAAGCCACCATTACCCTAATACCAAAACCAGATACAGACATCAAAAGAAAACAAAACAAAACATAAAGACTAAATGCTTCATGATTATAAACACAAAAATTTTCAACAAAATTCTTGCCAACTGAGTCTATCACATTAAGAAAAATTATAGAGAAAAGAGAAAGAAAGGGAAAAATTGATGTATTGTGCTTCGTCAAAATTAAATTTTTTTTTCTTGGTTAAAGACCCTAATAAGAGGATGAAAAGGCAGTCTACAGAGTGGGCAAAAATATTTACAAATTACACATTCAGCAGAGGATTCATATGTACAACATATAAAGAACTCCAAAATTTTAACAATAAAATCCCCAAATCCCCAATTATAGTATGGATGAAAGACATGAAGAGACATTGTGTCAAAGAGGATATACAGATAGAAAATACAAAAGATGCCCCACATCCTTAGCTATTAGAGAAATGCAACTTAAAACCATAATTAGTTACCTTCCATGCCTACCAGAAAATTCAAATAAAAATAGTGACACTATCAAATGTAGAAAGAATTTCTGAGAAACTAGTTTATATATTGTTTATGATAATTTAAAATAGTAGGATCTGTACAAAAAAACATTTCGAAAGACTTTTTTTTTTTTTTATTGTTGGGGATTCATTGAGGGTACAATAAGCCAGGTTACACTGATTGCAATTGTTAGGTAAAGTCCCTCTTGCAATCATGTCTTGCCCCATAAAGTGTGACACACACCAAGGCCCCACCCCCCTCCCTCCTTCCCTCTTTCTGTTCCCCCCCATAACCATAATTGTCATTAATTGTCCTCATATCAAAATTGAGTACATAGGATTCATGCTTCTCCATTCTTGTGATGCTTTACTAAGAGTAATGTCTTCCACGTCCATACAGGTTAATACAAAGGTTGTAAAGTCTCCATTTTTTTTAATGGCTGAATAGTATTCCATGGTATACATATACCACAGCTTATTAATCCATTCCTGGGTCGGTGGGCATTTATGCTGTTTCCACATTTTGGCGATTGTAAATTGAGCTGCAATAAACAGTCTAGTACAAGTGTCCTTATGATAAAAGGATTTTTTCCCTTCTGGGTAGATGCCCAGTAATGGGATTGCAGGATCAAATGGGAGGTCTACCTTGAGTGCTTTGAGGTTTCTCCATACTTCCTTCCAGAAGGGTTGTACTAGTTTGCAGTCCCACCAGCAGTGTAAAAGTGTTCCCTTCTCTCCACATCCATGCCAGCATCTGCAGTTTTGAGATTTTGTGATGTGGGCCATTCTCACTGGGGTTAGATGATATCTCAGGGTTGTTTTGATTTGCATTTCTCTAATATATAGAGATGATGAACATTTTTTCATGTGTTTGTTAGCCATTCGTCTGTCGTCTTTAGAGAAAGTTCTATTCATGTCTCTTGCCCATTGATATATGGGATTGTTGGCTTTTTTCATGTGGATTAATTTGAGTTCTCTATAGATCCCAGTTATCAAGCTTTTGTCTGATTGAAAATATGCAAATATCCTTTCCCATTGTGTAGGTTGTCTCTTTGCTTTGGTTATTGTCTCCTTAGCTGTACAGAAGCTTTTCAGTTTAATGAAGTCCCATTTGTTTATTTTTGTTGTTGTTGCAATTGCCATGGCAGCCTTCTTCATGAAGTCTTTCCCCAGGCCAATATCTTCCAGTGTTTTTCCTATGCTTTCTTGGAGGATTTTTATTGTTTCATGCCTTAAATTTAAGTCCTTTATCCATCTTGAATCAATTTTTGTGAGTGGGGAAAGGTGTGGGTCCAGTTTCAGTCTTTTACATGTAGACAACCAGTTCTCCCAACACCATTTGTTGAATAGGGAGTCTTTCCCCCAAGGTATGTTCTTGTTTGGTTTATCAAAGATTAGGTGGTTGTAAAATGTTAGTTTCATTTCTTGGTTTTCAATTTGATTCCAAGTGTCTATGTCTCTGTTTTTGTGCCAGTACAATGCTGTCTTGAGCACTATGGCTTTGTAATACAGATTAAAATCTGGTATGCTGATGCCCCCAGCTTTATTTTTGTTACTAAGAATTGCCTTAGCTATACGGGGTTTTTTCCGGTTCCATACAAATCGCAGAATCATTTTCTCCAAACCTTGAAAGTACGATGTTGGTATTTTGATAGGAATGGCATTGAATAGGTAGATTGCTTTGGGAAGTATAGACATTTTAACAATGTTGATTCTTCCCATCCATGAGCATGGTATGTTCTTCCATTTGTTAATATCCTCTGCTATTTCCTTTCTGAGGAGTTCATAGTTTTCTTTGTAGAGGTCCTTCACCTCCTTCGTTAGGTATATTCCTAGGTATTTCATTTTCTTTGAGGCTATGGTGAAGGGAGTTGTGTCCTTAATTAGCTTCTCATCTTGACTGTTATTGGTGTATACAAAGGCTACTGACTTGTGGACATTGATTTTATATCCTGAAACATTACTGTATTTTTTGATGACTTCTAGGAGTCTTGTGGTTGAGTCTTTGGGGTTCTCTAAGTATAAGATCATGTCGTCAGCAAAGAGGGAGAGTTTGACCTCCTCTGTTTATTTCCTTGTCTTGCCTAATTGTATTGGCTAGAACTTCCAGCACTATGTTGAATAGTAAAGGTGACAGAGGACAACCTTGTCTGGTTCCAGTTCTAAGAGGAAAAGCTTTCAGTTTTACTCCATTCAGTAAAATATTGGCTGTGGGTTTGTCATAGATAGCTTCAATCAGTTTTAGAAATGTGCCACCTATGCCTATACTCTTCAGCGTTCCAATTAGAAAAGGATGCTGGGTTTTATCAAATGCTTTTTCTGCATCTATTGAGAAGATCATGTGATCTTTATTTTTGCCTCTGTTAATATGGTGGATAACGTTTATAGACTTGCATATGTTAAACCAGCCTTGCATCCCTGGGATGAAGCCTACTTGATCATGATGAATGACTTTTTTGATGATAAGCTGTAATCTATTGGCTAGAATTTTGTTGAGAATTTTCGCATCTATATTCATGAGTGAGATTGGTCTGAAATTCTCCTTTTTGTTTGGGTCTTTTCCTGGTTTTGGTATCAGGGTGATGTTTGCTTTATAGAATGTGTTGGGAAAGATTCCTTCTTCCTCAATTTTTTGGAATAATTTCTGCAGTACAGGAATAAGCTCTTCCTTGAAGGTTTGATACAATTATGGAGTGAAGCCATCTGGGCCAGGACATTTTTTGGTTGGAAGATTTTTTATTATTTCTTTGATCTCAGTGCTTGAAATTGGTCTGTTAAGGAGCTCTATTTCTTCCTGGCTGAGTCTAGGGAAAGGGTGTGATTCCAAATATTGATCTATTTCTTTCACATTGTCAAATTTCTGGGCATAGAGTTTCTGGTAGTATTCAGAGATGATCTCTTGTATCTCTGTGGGATCAGTTGTTATTTCCCCTTTATCATTTCTGATTGAGGTTACTAGAGATTTTACTTTTCTATTTCTAGTTAGTCTGGCCAATGGTTTATCTATTTTATTTATTTTTTCAAAAAACCAACTCCTTGTTTCATTAATTTTCTGAATGATTCTTTTGTTTTCAATTTCATTGATCTCTGATTTGATTTTGGATATTTCTTTTCTTCTACTGAGTTTAGGCTTAGATTGTTCTTCTTTTTCCAATTCCATAAGATCTCTTGTGAGATTGTTGATGTGCTCTCTTTCTGTTTTTCGAATGTAGGCATCTAAAGTGATGAATTTTCCTCTCAAAAGTGCTTTTGCAGTATCCCACAGGTTTTGGTAGCTTGTGTCTTCATTGTTGTTATGCTCAAGGAAGTTAATGATTTCCTGTTTTATTTCTTCCTGCGCCCATCTGTTATTCAACAGAAGATTGTTTAGTTTCCATGCCTTTGTGTGGGGTCGAGCATTTTTGTTAGAGTTGAGTTCCACCTTTAGTGCCTTATGGTCTGAGAAGATACAAGGTAAAATTTCAATTCTTTTGATTCTGTTGATATTTGTTTTGTTTCCCGGGTATGATAAATTTTGGAGAATGTTCCATGGGGTGATGAGAAGAATGTATATTCTTTGTCTTTGGGATGGAGTGTTCTATATGCGTCTATCAAGCACAGTTGTTCTAGGGTCTCATTTAAATCTCTTATATCCTTGTTTAATTTCTGTTTAGAGGATCTGTCCAGCTCTGTAAGAGGAGTGTTAAGGTCCCCTGTTATTATGGTATTATCAGATATCATATTGCTCAGACTGAGTAAGGTCTGTTTCAAGAATCTGGGAGCATTTAAATTGGGTGCATAAATATTTAGAATGGAAATGTCTTCTCGTTGTATTTTTCCCTTGACCAATATAAAGTGACCATCTTTGTCTTTTTTGACTTTAGTTGCTTTAAATCCACATGTATCTGAAAATAAGATTGCAACTCCTCATTTCTTCTGAATTCCATTTGCCTGAAAAATGGTCTTCCAACCCTTGACTCAGAGCTTTAATTTGTCTTTTGAAGCCAGGTGTGTTTCTTGCAGACAGCAAATGGATGGCTTGTGCTTTTTAATCCAGTCAACCAATCTATGTCTCTTCAGTGGGCAATTCAAGCCATTAACATTTATTGAGATAATTGATAAGTGTGGTAGTATTCTACTCGTCTTATTTTGTGAGAGTCCATTGCTTAGTTTTATCTTTTGCATCAGTGTGGAGGTTAGGTTCTGTCCTTTAATTTCTGAGTTCTTACTTTGCTGCTGATCCATTGTGGTGGTCAGTGTGCAGAACAGGTTGAAGTATTTCCTATAGAGCTTGTCTTGTTGTGGCGAATTTCCTCAATGTTTGTATATCCGTAAATGATTTGATTTCTCCGTCAATTTTGAAGCTTAGCTTAGCAGGGTACAGAATTCTGGGCTGAAAATTGTTCTGTTTAAGTAGATTAAAGGTAGATGACCATTGTCTTCTTGCTTGGAAAGTTTCATTAGAGAAGTCTGTGGTCACTCTGATGGATTTGCCCCTGTAGGTCAACTGGCGCTTACTCCTGGCAGCTTGCAGAATCTTTTCTTTTGTCTTGACTTTGGACAGGTTCATCACAATGTGTCTTGGAGAAGCTCGGTTAGAGTTGAGGCGACCTGGGGTCCGATAGCCCTCTGAAAGCAGTGTGTCAGAATCTTTGGTGATGTTTGGGAAATTTTCTTTTATAATATTCTCTAGTATGGCTTCCATTCCTCTGGGGCATTCTTTTTCCCCTTCTGGGATTCCTATAACTCGTACGTTGGAACGCTTCATAAAGTCCCATAATTCTGACAGTGAACGTTCTGCTTTCTCTCTCTTCTTTTCTGCCTCTTTTACTATCTGAGTTATCTCAAAAACTTTGTCTTCTACCTCTGAAATTCTTTCTTCTGCATGGTCTAACCTGTTGCTGATACTTTCCATTGCATCTTTAAGTTCCCTCATTGACTGTTTCAGATCCTTAAACTCTGCTTTATCCTTTTTATATTCTTCATATCGTTCATCTCTTATTTGATTCTGTTTTTGGATTTCCTTTTGGTTATTTTCCACTTTATTAGCAGTTTCCTTCATTGTTTCCATCATTTCTTTCATTGTTTTCAACATGTGTATTCTAAATTCCCTTTCTGTCATTCCTAACATTTCTTTATGGGTAGAATCCTCTGCAGTAGCTACCTCATGGTCCCTTGGCGGGGTTGTTCTGGACTGGTTCTTCATGTTGCCTGGAGTTTTCTGCTGATTCTTCCTCATGAGTGATTTCTTTTATCTGTTTCCTTGCCCTAATTTTCCTTTCACTTCCTCTTGCTCTTGTGCCTGTGGACTAAGGGTTACAGGACCTAAAGGGTGAGAAGGTTGAAGAGCAAAAAAGGGATGAAAGAAAGGAGGACCATGTGATAAGAAAAAAAAAAAAGAAAAATAGAGAAAGGAGAGAGGGTGGGTAAAAGGAATATTGACAAAAAGAAGAGAGGCACAGAAAGAGGGAGACAGAGCAATATAGGTGTACAGTAGAGTACTTTGATACAACCTTAAAAAAAAAAAAACTACTTTCTGGGGGTGCCCAGTTGGGTGGTTCCCTTGAGGTCAGCAGCTCTTTGCTAACCTGATCAGACACAGTACCCCACCTCCACCAAGTAGAGAGGAAAGACAAAAATTGTATAAATCAAACCAAAACAAGCATACAGAAAACTTTACAGGGATAAAATTGGGTCGAAAACCAAATAATAGCGGTAGAAACACTAACAAATATGAAGTTCTAAGTATTGAAATAGGCAGCAATGCAAAATTATAATTAAACTAGATAAATTGAGAAAGAATAAGGATCTGTATGGAAAAGGTTGAACTTAAAAAACAAAACAACAATCAACAACATCAAAATAAACAAAAAAAAACAACCAAACCAAAAAAAAAAAAAAAAAAACACAACCAAAAACAAAGCAGTATGTATATGTTATTGTATATTGTCTGGGCAACACGTCTTCTGGGGTATGAGATGTTAATCACAGTTCTGATATGACTGGAGGCTGCTAGTTTCTCATACCCCAGCAGGTAGACACCCTAAATCTCTCTTCAGCCCACTTAAAAGGCACTTTGAACTTGTTCACTGGCTGAGCAGAAGCTTTCCCAGAGAATTGCTTGTCGCTGGAATCACTGCTGAAGTGGCTATCCACTTACCCTGTGTGCCAAAACTGGTCTCCCTCTGCCCCCAAGGGTTAGGGCTGCAAGGCGGCTCAGACCCCGCCCTTAGGCTACTTGGTCACTGGGTTACTGGCTTCCACCCAATTCTAGCTCTGCGACCCTGAAGGCGGAGCTTGCCAGGGCAGATCGCTCACAATGGCTGCCTGTGACCCAGAGCCAAACACTCTTAGCTCCGTCTGTCTCAGCGGCTCAGACTGGGGCCCTAGACAAAGGCCAAAGATCTCCGCACTCCCGCTCAGGCTCTCCCCAAGGCAGTTCAACTGAGTGCCAAGTCCAAAGACACCAAAACAGTTCACAGGTAAGGCCTTTCTGGTTTGCAGTCTCCCACTGCTACTGAACTTACAGTTGTGGGCGGGTTTAGACGGATTGAACACACGCGACCACTTGCTGGTTTTCCACTGTTTTAGTCCTCCTCTTGGGGTCCAGAAGTCTCTTGCTGACTTCCTGTATCCTCTCAGGGCTGATGATAGGCAGATCCCACCAGCCAGAGATGCCTGGAGTCCTATCTCCCCAGACTCACGGTGCCCAGATGCAAGGAAGCTGTTACTCGGCTGCCATCTTGCTCCCGGCTGCTCGACTTTTTTTTTTTTTTAACTAAACATGCAACCATCTTACAACCCACTAATTCCAGTCCTGAGCATTTATCCCAGAGAAATGAAACTGATGTTCACATAAAAATCTGTACATGGGGCAGTGCCTGTTGCTCAGTGGGTAGGGCACTGGCCCCATATATCGAGGGTGGCTGGTTCGAACAGCAGTGGCAACTGCAACAAAAATAGCCAGTGTTGTGGCAGGCTCCTGTAGTCCCAGCTACTCCGGAGGCTGAGATAAGAGAATCGCTTAAGCCCAGGAGTTGGAAGTGGTTGTGAGCTGTGATGCCAGGGCACTCTACTGAAGGCAAAAGAGTAAGTAAGACTCTGTCTCCAAAACAAACAAACAAACAAAAAAATCAAAACCTGTACATGAATCTCTGTAGCAGTTTTATTTATAATAATACTCTTGAACTGGAAATACTCAGATGTTCCTCAAAAATCAAATGTGAAAACAAACTCATGATATCTCTATATTAGCTCCTACGTTCGTATTTGAATATGCAGTCATCTTGAAATTTAGAAAAAATGTTTAATTAAAAAATCTACAAATCACAAGCAAGTAATCCCAGGAACACAAAGCTTAACATTTAAAAATTACTCAATGTAATGCATCATGTATAGTAGGTAGGCAGAATAATGCTTCTCACAGATGTTTGGTTACCAAGAGGAAATCACGGTTGCAGATGAAATTAAATTTGCTAGTCAGCAGACATTGAGAAGAAGAGACTATTCTGAATTATCAGCAAGAGCCCACTGTAATTATAGTAGGACCTGTGTAATTTGACCACTCATGGGACTGTAATAATCTAGTATACAGAAGTGGTCAACATAAGGAACGAGGCCTACTGTTACTTACATGTGATGCATGTCTGGTCTATGAAAATGGAGGTCTTGATAAGAAATTTCAAAAGAAGAACAAACTTAGAAAACTTCCTGATTTCAAAACTACTACAATACTCAGGAAACAAGATAAAGTAATTCTGGGACAAAATGAGACAGGGTAAATACAGTTGTTAGAACATTTTCATAGCCTCACCTAATAGTGGAATTTGCCTTAAGCCTCTGAGCCAGAAGTTCTCCTGCCTGGATAGCTACTGGGGTGACTTCCGTCTTACCCTCCAATATGTTGCTAGTGGCATAGATGTAAGGTGCACTGTTCTGCTCTTCACCCATGACAGGTATTTTCCCACTTTTTTCATTTATCTTCACTCCCACAGTTTCTAAGCCAATTTCTTGTGCAAGCGTCTCTTCCTATTGCCAGCAACACCGTATTATATTCTCCTTTGATGATTTCCTCACTATAGGTGGACTGAGCTATCACCCCGAGTCTTCCTGGTCTTCCTGCTTCAATTTGGTCAACTTTGATTGGTACAAATAGTTTTATAAACTTGACACCATGTTCTTCCATGTGCTCCCCAATTTTGTTGGCCATGTCCTGATCAAATCCTCTAAGAAGAATGGACCATACCATAACAGGGACGTCTAAACCAACACCAGAAGAAATCCAGCACATTCCCAAGCAACATAGGATGCTCCAACCACCAGGTCATACCAGGGCAGTAAGGTCAGGAGAAAAGATCATCACTGCTGATACAGAATTCTTTGTCACCAAGATGCCCAAGTAACGAGTGGCAGTAAGAAATCTCTCTGCTGAATAAATGTTTTCTTTGCCTTTATTATTATTGTCTTAATCCTATGAGGACCAATAAATTGCCCATGGGCATTTTCATAGACCACCTTTATCCCCTGCAAAGCAACTCAGTATCCCTGGTTCAAAGAGCTAATGTGATTCTGTACAGCTTCTTTCATTTTTCCCCAGTCATGTTTAACCATCTTGTTAACTTTCCAGCCATAGTTTCGAGAGTCTTGCCGGGCTTGCCCTAATAAAGTTGCTTGGTGCGTTAATTTTCTTTCTTTCTTTTTTTTTTTTTTTTTTGCAGTTTTTGGCCGGGGCTGGGTTTGAACCCGCCACCTCCAGCATATGTGGCCGGCGCCCTACTCCTTTGAGCCACAGGCGCCACCTGGTGCATTAATTTTTTAGGTATGCAGCCCAACATTCACACATGTTCCTCCAAAACCCCATCTAGTCCCAAGAGAGGTGGGAGTGATGGAATCCAGAATCACGCCCTTCTTGCCATAGTTGCCTGTCTGCCTCCTTAGCAGCTGCCAGGTCTCCTGAGTCACCTCCTATGATAGTAAGGTCATAGTCACAGGACACAGGAAGATCCTCAGAGCCATCTTTTTTTTTTATTTTATTATTATTTTTTATTAAATCATAGCTGTGTACATTGATATGATCATGGGGCATCATTCACTAGCTTCACAGACCGTTTGACACACTTTCATCACGCTGGTTAACATAGTCTTCCTGGCATTTGTAGCTTTTGAAGTCTGCCCTCCTGATAAGCCTTCAAAATCCGACCAGGGCCACCATCTTTCTCTGTTTCACCAACACAACCCGCACGTCAGTCTCTGGGGTCAAGTCCAACAGGGCGGCTTCCAGGCCCTAGCGGTCCTATGAACGTGACAATGATGAAGACATCAGGATCTTCTGCAGAGGACAGGTCACATTCCGCTCCACTGCAGGAAACTGAGGTGAAAGGGTTGCTGATTCTGAATGGCTGTGAAAAGCCACGCCCTCTTAGTGTATATCCTTAACAATTGTACATTCATTTTCAGTAAAATATAAGAGGTGAAAGTATAAAGAAATATTATTAGAAGTTTTATACAGTAAATAACTATTAATTTATCTCTTATGCAAATCCATCATACCGAGTAGCATTAAAGGAATGATGCATTATAGCTTATGTTTCTTTATATTATGGAAAACATCCATTTTTCTAAAATCACTCTTAATCCATTGGACCTCTGCCTCTGTCTCCCTTCCTGGTACAGTCTTCTTTTTTACTTATTCAGTTTTATCCTCGAGTTAACTTGCTCTTTTTTACATTCTTTTATTATGCTGGGAACCTTCCTGCCAATTTTCAAGGAAGCAATATTCTTTGTTGATTTCCCTTTGAAAGAGGAAAGCAAGCTTCTAAACTGAGAAAGATCAAATCAGCATAAAATATTAGTATGGTATTATATTCTAAAGCAATGAACGTATCTGTAACTAAGGATTACAGTCAAAAAAACACCTGGAACTATTTCATCTTCAATAGCATGCCAAGGCTATATTTAACCACAACACTTAAAATAATAAATGTTGTGTTTCCCTTTGATTGTTGCAAGAATTAAAAATATTAAATAAACTGTAAGATGACCTAAAATTCACAGATAGAGAAGAAAGTGAGTGAAAGAGATATTCTACAATTAGACTTATTAGTAAATTTAAGCATATGGATACCTTAAATATTAATGATAACTTCAGACATTAATCAATATATTTTTTAAGGGACAAAAATAATAAACAAGAACTTGTTCTTGTTTCTCCATTTTCACATGTCAGAGTGATATCAGCTGAAAGTAATTTATTAGCTATGAGATAAAGCACTGATTTCATACATTCCAAGTTAGCATACAATATATGCTTTGAATGTTTTCAACTATAATCTTTAAAAGGAAAAATAAAGATACCAATGAATTTATAATTCCCTAATTTGAATGTCAAAAATCTTTTATTCACATTCTAAATTTCCAATTATTTTAAATCCTTGACTTTTTCCCCCTAAGGGCCGAGAGTAATTCTTCTATCAGAGCACAAAGATGGGTACTCTTAATTGCTCAGTTACTCTATCCAGTGATCCAACTTTGGCTTCAGGTCGCTATGGCAATTAAAATGGGAAAACTGGCAACAAAGCCTAATAAAACTTCCATTCAATCCTTTATATATAGTTACAGCATACCAAAAAGCTTCCTACAGACTCTGAAACGGATGCCTCACCTCTGCAGATAATTAAGTGTTTTGGTGGGAATTTGTTCGAAAACCTGATACACAATTAGACAAATATGTTCACATACCATGTTTCACTGAAGTCTGTGTGAGCCTACATGCCTGTCAATGGGGCTTGATCCTAAATACTTTTATGCCTGATTAATTGTCAATATCAGGCAGGAGCTTGCTCATTAGCTCCTTGCAGGGCCCATTTTATGACGGCAATGAGCTTCATTTAAAGATGATATGCTAACTGTTAATAAACTCGACTGAATTCTTTTCCTTGTGTTTCGAATTCTATGGAAAAAATATATGAAAATATCCCAAAGAAACGGAATAAATTCAGATTAGTGTCTGTTATAAAACTGCTATTATATTACCTATGTTGCTTTAGTTAAATGTAAATTTTGCATTTGTTCTTTATGTTATGTTTTCAGTACGTCTTGGTATGTTCCACAGATAGACCAGTGCATTGAACCAATATCACTTCTCTACATAATGTAGTAAATTTATTTTAAGAGTCACTGGATCTTAGTAACTAATGTTTTGGGCTGAAATTATAAACAAATGTATGTTTCAAGTCTTCAGGGAAAACCTTACGAGGCCAACTCACTCAATATTTTCCCTTTGAATTCACTAAAATTATTAGAAAACCCAATAGAAGACCTACTTTATTAATATATGTTGAAATCACTTATGGGGTTAGGAAAATTTCCTTCAAAGCACAGAAGATCATGTTAAGGGGCATAGGTAAATTGTCTCAAGAAAGTCAACTTAGAAATTAGTTGTGGCTACAATTATTTTCAATTCCTTATTTCAGATCATAATTCTTTGTTTTGTTTTGCTCTTTAAAGATTTTTTGCATTAAGCGAGACACAGACTAAATTTTGATATAAAGAATAATATCCTCAGAAGAATCACAAGTTAAAATAAAGCTTAAATGTCTTAAATGGCCCAAGCATGGTTTTTTTATTAAACATACCTATATACCATACATTAAATTAGATTAAGTTCATAACTAAATTAGTTGTTTTTCTTATTATATCTAAACTAGAAGAATTCAAATTTTTTTAAATGTGATAAAATACATTCAGTTGAAAGCCCTCCATAAAAGAGAAATAAATTGTGAAAAGGTACAGAATTTTGTTTAGTCAAGATTTGCTAATATATGAATTGAAAAGTCAACATTACGAATAATTATATTAATATAGAGGGTACCAAAACTGCATACATATTTTAAGAAAGGAAAAAATTGTATTAAAATTGTAATACTTAAGTTACCCTTGACTTCTGTAATTGTAAGAGATAGAAGATATAACATACAAGATGACAAACGTTATCGGTATACATTCAGTATTACAATTTTAATACAGTTGTTTCCTTTCTTAAGATATGTATATATTTTTGGTACCCTCTGTATATGGTTAAGGATATAACATTCTAAACATCGATCTGTAATCAATAATCTAATCATAAAATATCCAAATCATAATATATCTAATCATAAAAAATAAATATAACAGTTACAAAGTACTGTATATAACAAACAGTATCTTTTCCTGTTTTATTTTAATCTTTGATACATTGGAGATTCTACTGAAATATATGATAAAGAAGTTATAATTATCATAAATGTACAATAAAAGATATATTGAGTAGATAGAATGATACATTCCTGGTGGTACTTAGCAGACAATTAAGGATCTTTACACCTCAAATCATTCATGTACACAGAGAAAAAAAGACTTTTTTTTTTTTTAAATGGAGTCTCTCTATGGTGCCCCCATAGAATACTGTGGAGTCATAGCTCACAGCAACCTCAAACTCTTGGGCTTAAGCAATTCTCTTCCCTCAGCTTCCCAAGTAGTGGGACTAGAGGCGCCTGCCACAACACCTGGCTATTTTTTTGTTGCAGTTGTCATTCATGTTAAGCAGACTGGGGCCAGGTTCCAACATGCCAGCCTCTGTAGCCTGTGCTGTAACCACTGTGCTATGGGCGCCCAGCCAAAAAAAGGCTCTTGTTTAGAAATATTTTATAGTTCTGACAAAGATACAGAAAAAGTAACAATGGTATTTTGAAATTTTATTAAAATTCTCTAAAATTATACAGATCCCTTTTTGAAAGGAAAGTCTACTACTTCATTGATATGTTATTTTCAGATGACCCATAGACTCTATCACTTTAGCTCTCTCTTTAGAAACAAGTTCAGAAGACAAAGACTTTTCTCTTAAATTATTACAAAAGGCAGGAATCTAGGGCTGCTATGCATTTCTTTTTTTTCTCTAATATCTCAGTATTTAATGAATAGCTCAGTAGTTAATGATTTCATTTAAGGAGTTCTGTGTCTTTACCTTCACCCATGACCAAGGTGAAATTCATTATATATTAATTTTTATCAAATTCTAAAATGAATGTATATGAAAATATTGCATTGTGCCTATTTCCAAATGTATGCTATACCAGTAATTTAATATCTTTTGTGAAAGTAAAAATGAGAACTCGCAACAGAATCCAAAGGTACTTATTAGAAAATAGAGCTTCTGAACTCAACATCTCTTCAAATGGAATATAAATTCCCTACTCAAAAATAAGGTAACTTTGATTCCTCAACTAATGAGATCCTTTCATCCATTCAAGAGATTCTCTTGAGAGGTATGGTGCATTCCCATCTATTGGAGTTCAAGGTCTCAATTCACCTGTTCAAACTATCACAAGTCTTCTTTCAGAGTCTTACTCATTAGAAATGGCAGTAATAGCTGTTTTCTAAAAAAAAAAAAAAAAAAAAAAAACTGGGATTTTATTATAAATATGCATTTTCTTATAAATATGTAGAATGTCTACTATCCACCTCAAACTTGGAGGACCGTATCTGCCTATTTTGTTTGATCCCTTTCAATCTCACATGTAATGCTTTTCTGAGCATCCCTATGAATATGCTTCCTTCCATGAAATTCTTACAGCATTTTTATTATGACTTTCTTATTTTACTTACCTTGAAGTAAAGTTATTGGCTTGAGTCTACTTAATCATAGAGTGTTATGATATTGGAATATATATTTATTATTAACAAGGAGGAAGCAAACACAATATTAGCAAACTCCATAATAAGACATGAAAATAACATTTTGTCCAGTGAGGGAGAAATAGGGAAAATAATTTTAATGAGAAGTTATACTACATATAAAGAGGTCTCGGTATATGGGGTGTATGTGTATTTTAATTGGGAGTAAATTTATAGAGTTATATAATTATCATCACAGCCCAGGATTAGAACATTTCGATCATCTTCTAACTCTACATCCCTTCCCTTGGCAGTCAATCACCACCTCTATGCTTAGCTTCAAGCAACAACTAATCTACCTTCTGTGTTTATATTTTAACCTTTACTGAGCTTTTCATGCATAGAAAATCATAAAAAAAAATGTGGCCTTTTGCATCTAACTGTGTTTACTTGGCAAAATGTCTTGAGGTTCATTCATGACTTAGCATTTATCAATAGCTTGTCCTTTTTTATTAATAGATAGTATTTTATTATTATATGGACAGAACATGTTTTGCCTGTCTATTGACTCTTGAGGGAAATAGCATCATTTACAGTTTGGGGCTGCTATGGATAGTGTTGATATAAACACAAACATTCAACTCTCTGTGTGAGTGTATGTTTTTTTTTTCTCCTAAATACCTATGCGTAAAATTACAGTAGAAGCTCTATAGTTGACCACTCCTACCTCAAGTTGAACTAATTTTCACAGACCAGGCATCGTCACATTTATCTATCAGTACAGTAGCCTAGTCCCTTACATTGACCACCTCTGTATGTTGACCAGTTTGTTACAGTCCCTTGGTTGGTCAACTTACACAGAGTTTACACATTGCCCACAGAAATATATGAAAGTTCCTGTTTCACCACATCTTTTTCCACATTTGGTGTTGTCTTTTTTTTTTTTTTTAATAATAACCCTTTTAGTGGGTATAAAGTGGTATTGCATTGTTGTTTTAATTCCTTAATAACTAATAATGTTTACTAGCCTTAAATTATCTTTGGTAAATTCTCTAGCCAATTATTTTACACATTTTTAAACTATTATATTTAATTATTGAATTCAAATACTTTTCTATATAGTCTTGCAATAACTCCTTTATCAGATATATAATTTACAAATATTTTCTCTCAGTTTCATCTTGTCTTAACTTTTTTGATAGTGTCCTTTAAAGCTTAAAGGATAATTATATTGAGTTTAAGTTCATATTTATTTTTTGTTTTAGGAATTGTGTTTTTGGAATCTTTTCCCCTAAAGTAAGTTAACATGTATTTCCTT
Source organism: Nycticebus coucang (assembly GCF_027406575.1). NCBI lineage: Eukaryota > Metazoa > Chordata > Mammalia > Primates > Lorisidae > Nycticebus > Nycticebus coucang. The sequence goes on along the minus strand of NC_069783.1, from coordinate 98,540,966 downwards.
ATATGTTTTCTTCTATATGTCTTATTAGTTTAGCTTTTGTATTAGGTCTATGACTCATTTTTGAATTAGTTTTTACAGTGGAACATAAGGGTCTACATTAATTAATTAATTAATTTTTTTTTTTGAGACAGAGTCTCACTATGTCACCCTCAGTAGAGTGCGATGGCATCACAACTCACAGCAACCTCAAACTCTTGGGCTTAAGTAATTCTCTTGCCTCAGCCTCTCAAGTATTTGGGACTATAGGCTCCCGCCACAATGCCCAGCCATTTTTTGGTTTTAGTTGCCATTGTTGTTTGGCAGGCCCAGACCGGATTCAAACCCGCCAGCCCCAGGGTATGTGGCTGGAGTCCTAACCACTGATCTACAGGCACCAAGCCTATCTACATTAATTTTTTTGCCATGTGAGCATCCAATTGTTCCTGTGTTACTTATATAAAAGATTACTTTTTCCTCATTGAATTGCCTGATACCTGTGTTGAAAATCATTTGACCATAAATTTAAGTGTGTATTCCAGGAATTTCACCTATGTAGCATTGATCCATATGTGCTCTTTTTGCTTACTGTAGATTTACAGTGATTTTGAAATCTGAAAGTCTAAGTTTTACAAATTTATTCTTCTCTTTCAAAGATAATATTTTGGCTATCCTAGCTTATTTGCAATACTTTTTGAATTTTATAATCACTTTGTGAATTTTTGCAAAAAAAATAACTGCTAAAAATTTGATAGGGGGTGTGTTAAATTATGTCAATTTAGGGCAGAATTGCTATCATAAAAGTATTACATTTTCAATACAAAAATATGGACTGTCTCTCCGTATAATTAAATCTTTAAATTTTCCATAACAATGTCTTATAGTTATCATGTATATAAGTTGCGCCCTTTTTGGTAAATTTATTTCTAAGCAATTTATTCTTTTTGATAATTTTGTGAGTGGAATTGCATTCTTATTTTCATTTATGGATTGTTTATTACTAGTATATGGAAACACAATCATTTTTTGTATATTGATTTTATGGGGACAAACTTGCTGACACCCATTGTTAGGTTTGGTAGTTTCATTGCAGATACCTTAAGATTCTTTACATGGATTTTGTTAAATCTTTCCTTCATCTATTACAGTGATTGTGGGCTGAATCATTATTTTTAGGTATTAAAATAATTTTGAATATCAATGTTTAATAAAATCACCTTTTTTCCAGTATGTATCTAGAGCCATTTGGTCACCTATATGCTCTTTAAATCAATGTATACAGGTGAATCTTTTTTTGTGTGTGTGTTTTTTTTTTTTTTTTTGGCCAGGGCTAGGTTTGAACCCGCCACCTCCGGCATATGGGACCGGCGCTCCACTCCTTGAGCCACAGGCGCCGCCCAGTACCCAGTTTTATTTATTTATTTTTTTAATTTTATTTATTTATTTTTTTTATTCTTTTTTTTATTAAATCATAACTGTATACATTGATATGATCATGGGGCATTGTACACTCGCTTCATAAACCATTTGACACATTTTTATCACAGTGGTTAAGATAGCCTTTCTGGCGTTATCTCAGTTACTGTGCCAAAACATTTACATTCTACATTTACCAAGTTTCGCAAATACCCCTGTAAGATGCACCACAGTTTTAAAGCCACTTCTGGCTCAAGGAAATGTTATACCTATATTAATTCTAGAAGAATTTGGATAGTTTTGTAAACAAGCTCCTTTAGTGGCCTAGAATTACTTTGTTAAAGAGTGGGAAGGGCTTCTTTTTAAAAAATTTTTAAAATTGTGGTAAAGTATACATAACATAAAATACCTTTAAAGCATTTTTAAATGTGCAATTCAGTGACAGTAAGTACATTCACAATGTTGTGCAATAATTACCACTATCCATTTCCAGAACATTTTCATGATCCAAAACTAAACCTAGGTACCCATTAAACATTAACCTCACATTATGCACTCCTATTCCCAGCCCCTGACACTTCTTTTTTTTCTTTTTTTGAGACACAGTCTCACTATGTCACCTTTGGTACAGTGCCCTGGTGTCACATCTCACAGCAACCTCAAACTCTTGGGCTTAAGCGAATCTCTTGTCACAGCCTCCCAAGCAGCTGGGACTACAGGCACCCATCACAACACATGGCTATTTTGGGATTGCCGTTGTCATTGTTGTTTGGCAGGCCCTGGCCGGGTTCAGACCCACCAGTTCCAGTGTCTGTGGTTGGTGCCCTGGTTGCTGCGCTAGAGGCCGTAGCCGCCCCTGGCAACTTCTATTTTACTTTCTGTTTTTAGTAAACTATTCCTGGTGCCTATTCATATAAGTAAAATCATACTACCATTTCCTTTTATAACTGGCTTCTTTAACTTAGCATTATGTTTTTAAGGGTCATCCACATTATAGGATGTACCACAGGAATTTCATCCCTTTTTAAGATTGACTAATCTATTTTTTATCTATTGTGCATTTTATATATCCACTCGCCTGTTGATGATTGATGGACATTTGTGTTGTTTTGGTTGTTATGAATAATGCTGTTATGAACATCAGTGTATAAGTTTCTCTTTGAGTCCTAGCTTTCTGTTGTTTTTTTTGAGTACTTACCTAGAAATGGAGTTGCTGGATCATATGTTTCTTCTAAATTTTACTTTTTGAAGAATTGTCATAGTATTTTCTACAGCGACTGCACTATTTTACATTACTACCACCATTAAGGCAGGGCTCCAATTGTTTCATATTCTAACACTTCTGTTTGGTGTTTTTTTTTATCTTTTCCATCTTAGTGGGTGTGAAGTTGTAGAACACTGGTTTTGATCAGCATTTTGCTAATGAGTAATGATGCTGAACATCTCCTCAAGTGTTTTTTGCCCACTTGTGTAACTTCTTTGGAGGAATGTTTTTTTTTTTTATTTATTTATTTATTTATTTATTTTTATTAAATCATAACTGTATACAATGATATGATTATGGGGCATCATACACTCACTTCATAAACCATTTGACACATTTTTATCACAGTGGTTAACATAGCCTTTCCGGCGTTATCTCAGTTACTGTGCCAAAACATTTACATTCTACATTTACCAAGTTTCGCAAATACCCCTGTAATATGCACCACAAGTGTGATCCCACCGATCCCCCTCCCTCTACCCATCCCCCCCTCTCCCACTTCCCCCTATTGTTAAGTTGTAGCTGGGTTATAGCTTTCATGTGAGAGTCCCAAATTAGTTTCATAGTAGGGCTGTGTACATTGGGTATTTTTTCTTCCATTCTTGGGATACTTTACTAAGAAGAATATGTTCCAGCTCCATCCATGTAAACATGAAAGAGGTAAAGTCTCCATCTTTCTTTAAGGCTGCATAGTATTCCAGGGTATACATATACCACAATTTATTAATCCATTCGTGGATCGATGGGCACTTGGGCTTTTTCCATGACTTAGCTATTATGAATTGGGCTGCAATAAACATTCTGGTACAAATATCTTTGTTATGTTGTGATTTTTGGTCTTCTGGGTATATGCCCAGCAGAGGAATTACAGGATTGAATGGCAGATCTATTTTTAGATCTCTGAGTGTTCTCCATATATCTTTCCAAAAGGAATGAATTAATTTGCATTCCCACCAGCAGTGCAGAAGTGTTCCCTTTTCTCCGCATCCACGCCAACATCTCTGGTCTAGAGATTTTGTGATATAGGCTAGTCTCATTGGAGTTAGATGATATCTCAAAGTAGTTTTGATTTGCATTTCTCTGATGATTAAAGATGATGAGCATTTTTTCATATGTCTGAAGGCCGTGCGCCTGTCTTCTTCAGAGAAGTTTCTCTTCAAATCCCTTGCCCAGCCTGCGATGGGATCCCTTGTTTTTTTCTTGCTGATGCGTTTGAGTTCTCTGTGGATTCTGGTTATTAAACCTTTGTCAGAGATATACCCTGCAAATATCTTCTCCCATTCTGAGGGCTGTCTGCTTGCTCTGCTTACTGTGTTCTTAGCTGTGCAGAAGCTTTTTAGTTTGATCAAGTCCCAGTAGTGTATTTTTGAAGCTGCTTCAATTGCCCGGGGGGTTCTCCTCATGAAATACTCACCCAGACCAATTTCTTCAAGGGTTTTCCCTGCATTCTCCTCTAGTATTTTTATAGTTTCATGTCTTAAGTTTAAATCTTTAATCCAATGAGAGTCTATCTTAGTTAATGGTGAAAGGTGTGGGTCCAATTTCAGTCTTCTGCAGGTTGCCAGCCAGTTCACCCAGCACCATTTGTTAAATAGGGAATCTTTTCCCCACTGAATGTTTTTAATTGGCTTGTCAAAAATCAAATAGCGGTAAGTAGCTGGATTCATCTCTTGGTTCTCTATTCTGTTCCAGATATCTACTTCTCTGTTTTTGTGCCAATACCATGCTGTTTTGATCACTATCGATTTGTAGTAAAGTCTGAGGTCTGGTAGTGTGATTCCTCCTGTTTTGTTTTTATTTCTGAGTAATGTCTTGGCTATTCGAGGTTTTTTCTGATTCCATATAAAACGAAGTAATGTTTTTTCAAGATCTTTAAAATATGACAGTGGAGCTTTAATAGGGAGTGCGTTGAAATTATATATTGCTTTGGGTAGTATGGACATTTTGATAATGTTGATTCTTCCTAGCCATGAGCATGGTTTGTTTTTCCATTTGTTAACATTTTCAGCTATTTCTTTTCTTAGAGTTTCATAGTTCTCTTTATAGAGATCTTTCACGTCTTTTGTTAGGTAAATTCCCAAATATTTCATCTTCTTTGGCACTACTGTGAATGGGATAGAGTCCTTAACTGCTTTTTCAATTTGACTGTTGTTGGTGTATATAAAGGCTACCGATTTATGAATGTTGATTTTGTAACCTGAGACGCTGCTGTATTCCTTGATCACTTCTAGGAGTTTTGTAGTAGAGTCCCTAGTGTTTTCCAGATACACAATCATATCATCTGCAAAGAGCGAGAGTTTGATCTCTTCTGACCCTATATGGATACCCTTGATCGCCTTTTCTTCCCTAATTGCGGTGGCTAAAACTTCCATTACAATGTTGAAAAGCAATGGAGACAATGGGCAGCCTTGTCTGGTTCCTGATCTGAGTGGAAATGATTCCAATTTAACTCCATTCAATATGATATTGGCTGTGGGTTTGCTGTAGATAGCCTCTATCAGTTTAAGAAAAGTCCCTTCTAGACCAATTTTCTTGAGTGTTCTGATCATGAAGGGATGCTGGATATTATCAAAAGCTTTTTCTGCATCAATTGAGAGAATCATATGGTCTTTGTTTTTTAATTTGTTTATGTGCTGAATTACATTTATAGATTTACGTATATTGAACCAGCCTTGAGACCCTGGGATAAAACAGACTTGGTCATGATGTATAATTTGTTTGATGTGTTGCTGGATTCTGTTTGTTAGGATCTTGTTGAATATTTTTGCATCTATATTCATTAGTGATATTGGTCTATAATTTTCTTTTCTTGTTGGGTCTTTTCCTGGTTTGGGGATCAGGGTGATGTTTGCTTCATAGAACGTGTTGGGTAGTCTTCCTTCTTTTTCTACATTTTGGAACAGGTTGAGTAATATAGGTACTAATTCCTCTTTAAAGGTTTGGTAGAATTCTGACGTGAAACCATCTGGTCCCGGGCTTTTCTTTTTAGGGAGGTTTTGTATAGTTGATGCTATTTCTGAACTTGATATGGGTCTGTTCAACATTTCCACTTGATTCTGGTTAAGTCTTGGAAGGTGGCGTGCTTCCAAGTATCAGTCTATTTCCTTCAGATTTTCATATTTCTGAGAATAAAGTTTCTTGTAATATTCATTAAGGATTTTTTGGATTTCTGATGAGTCTGTGGTTATTTCGTCTTTGTTGATTCTGATTGATGATATTAGGGATTTTACTCTTTTTTTCCTGATTAGGTTGGCCAGAGGTTTATCTATTTTATTGACCTTTTCAAAAAACCAGCTTTTTGATTTATTGATCTGTTGTATTATTCTTTTGTTTTCAATTTCATTTAATTCTGCTCTAATTTTGGTTATTTCTTTTCTTCTACTGGGTTTGGGGTTGGAATGTTCTTCCTTTTCCAGTTGCGTGAGATGTCCCATTAAGTTGTTAACTTCCTCTCTTTCCGTTCTCTTGAGGAAGGCTTGCAGTGCTATAAATTTCCCTCTTAGAACTGCCTTTGCAGTGTCCCAGAGGTTCTGATAGTTTGTGTCTTCATTGTCATTTTGTTCCAAAAAATTGGTGATTTCTTTCTTAATCTCATCTCTGACCCAGCTATCATTCAGCATAAGGTTATTTAACTTCCATGTTTTTGTATGGGTATGCAGATTCCTGTTGTTACTCAATTCAAGTTTTATTCCATGATGGTCTGAGAAGATGCATGGAATAATTTCTATTCCTTTAAATTTACTGAGGTTAGACTTGTGACCTAAAATGTGATCAATTTTGGAGTAAGTTCCGTGGGCTGATGAGAAGTATGTGTATTCAGTTTTGTTGGGATGAAATGTTCTGTAGATGTCTGCTAAATCTAAATATTGGATGGTTAGGTTTAAATCTAAGATTTCTTTGCTCAGCTTCTTTCCGGAAGATCGATCCAACACTGCCAAGGGAGTGTTGAAATCTCCAATGATTATGGAGCTGGAGGAAATCAAGTTACTCATGTCTGTTAGAGTTTCTCTTATAAATTGAGGTGCATTCTGGTTGGGTGCATAGATATTAATAATTGAGATCTCGTCATATTGAGTATTATACCCTTAACAAATATGAAGTGACCATTCTTGTCCTTCCTTACTTTTGATGGTTTAAAGCCTACTGTATCTGCAAATAAAATTGCAACACCTGCTTTTTTCTGATTCCCATTTGCCTGAAATATGGATGACCATCCTTTCACCCTGAGTCTGTATTTGTCTTTTAAGTTGAGATGTGACTCTTGTATGCAACAAATATCTGGCTTGAGTTTTTGTATCCAGTCAGCTAACCTATGCCTCTTTAGAGGACAGTTTAAGCCATTCACATTGATGGAGAGTATTGATAAGTCTGGTGGAATTTTGGGTGTCGAGTTTTTCAAAGGTCCAGTGGACATTTTTAATCCTTTCGCCAGTGTGGAAGTTGGAGTTTGATCCGAAGTTTCTGGGTGATTTTACTTTTGTGGTATAGGATTGGGTTGGTCATTGTGGAGGATAGGTCTGAGAACATCCTGAAGAGCTGGTTTACTTATGGCAAATTTTTTCAACATATGAATGTCATTGAAGTATTTAATTTCTCCATCATAGATGAAACTCAATTTAGCTGGATACAAGATCCTGGGTTGAAAGTTTTTTTGCTTTAGGAGATTAAAAGTTGATGACCAGCCTCTTCTTGCTTGAAAAGTTTCAGCAGAGAGATCTGCAGTTATTCTAATATTCTTACCTTTGTACGTTATAGTTTTCTTTCGCCGGGTTGCTTTGAGAATCTTCTCTTTCATGTTAACTTTAGTGAAGCTAATTATGATGTGTCTGGGAGATGGCTTATTGGGGTTGAATCATGCTGGGGTTCTGAAGCTGTCTGCTATCTGAATTTCAGATTCTCTGGGCATGTCTGGAAAATTTTCTTTCATAATTTCATGTAGAAGGGCCTCTGTGCCTTTGGCAGCCACTTCATCGTTCTCCGGAATTCCTATAACCCTTACGTTGTTTTTTTTTCGAATTATCTGAGAGTTCTCTGAGTGAGTGATCCGTTTTTGCTCTCCATTTCTCTTCCTCTTTGAGAGATTGGGAGCGTTCAAAGACTTTATCTTCAATGTCAGAAATCCTTTCTTCTGCTTGCTCCATTCTGTTACTGAGGGATTCTACTGTATTTTTCATATATTTGAGGGCTGTAAGTTCTTGTTTCAGTGTGTCTAAGTCTTTGGTGGTTTTGTCTTTAAATTCGTTAAATTCTTGAGACAATTTTTGAATTTCTCCTCGAATTCCTAATTCCATTTTATTGATCTTGTCTGCAAACCAAATTCTGAATTTGACTTCTGACATCTCAGCCAGTTGATTATGAATGGGATCTTCAATCACATCTGCCGTATCTTTTCTTGGGGGGGGTTGATCTATTCTGGTTATTCATGTTACCAGAGTTTTTCCGCTGATTCCACCCCATGTTTTACTCCCTTTGGTTTTTCCCCTGGGGTTTTATCGAGGGCTCGTACAGTGTTGTGGCCTGAGAAACTGGGGCCCTGTCTGGTGTGGTGGAGCAAAGTGGTTCTGTCTTGTTTTCAGCTGGTTTCTGTTCGATCCTATTGCAACTTCTACTCTGGCTTGAAGTCTCAGCTGTGTGGAAAAATCAGCAATTAAGTCACCCCGCCTGCCCACCTCTGGCCCCAGTTGGAAAAGGAGAATCAAACCTTCCTACAATCGCACACCCAGGGCACCGCCTGAAAAGTCCTCAGTCTATTAGCCCAGTTCAAAAGGTCCGAATCAACTGTCTCAATCGGCACTTGTCTCGGGTGGAAGGGTTCAAGAGGTCTCTGGGAACTGGATCACAGGGGCCTGGTTACTCCTCTGGCACAGTTCACCCCAGTGCAGCGTGGAGTCAGGAGGAGCCACCCAGCAAACAGAGCAGTCTGGGAAGGTTGACGTCTCCTTCCCCACTTTGCCCCTCCGTCGGACCCAGTCACTGGTATCTCTGCAGATGGCTAACCCAGTTGCCTGCAGTGAACAGACACTCCAGGGATTTGCACCTGCCTGAATCGCAAGGAAGTCTGCCAGGCCCCCGCAGACTGCCGCTATCTAGCAGGAGGAGATGGGGCCTGACATCTTTGAGTGTTTGATGCAGGTGATGGGAAGGAGGTGTTCACTCAGGCTTAGCCCCGTCCCTGATGCATGCTGCTAACAGAACAGAACAGAACAGACAACTTTGTGAGGTTCTGTCTCTGTTCCTGTCGTCGCCTACAGAAGACGGGCTGTTTTGAGTTCAAACGTCTTTGCTGCTGGAGAATTGCGTCTGAACACCTCTCTGGGTTGGCCCCGCCCTGGAAGCTTCCCGGGTTTGTGAGCCGCGTCACCCGGTGGCCTCCTCTGGTTGCCCAGGGAGACAGGGGGTGTGGCCTCAGAATATCCAGAAGTGAGCGTTCTGCCGTTAAAGAAAAAACGGCTGTTGATCTACCTCCAGGGAACTGCTGCTCTGGTGTGGGCAGTCAGGCGACCCTTTTCTCCTCTGTCCCGCGCCCCAGAGTCAGCACTGAGCGGCTGCAGTTTGTGCTGGGTTCACACCCCTTAAGAGATCCCCCAAGAATCAGAACTCTTGGGGGATGGGCCCCCAGACCCCGATTGGGAGTGGGGGGGGGAAGCTAGAGTTTCCTTCAGTTTTACCCAATACTACGGTCCGGGGAGGGCTCCTGCACTGCACTGCAGGGAAGTGCCGCCAAGGCTTGATTTCCCCTCAGCAGAGTGCCCTCTCCTCGCTCACGTATCCCAGAGTCAGTGCTGACCTGACGCAGCTCAGGCACTGTGCACTCCCCTCGAGAAATCACCCAAGGAGCCGAACTCCTGAGGGATAGGCCCTCAGACCCTGAGTGAGAGTAGGGGTTCTCAGCTCTCAGCGGGGAGGCCAGAGTCTGATTCAGTCTTGGGCCCGTATGCCCGGGGAGGGTTGCTGCACTGCACCGCAGGGAAGTGCCGCGAGGCATGACTCCCCCTCAGCCCGGTGCCCTCTCCTCACTCGCGCGCCTCAGAGTCAATGCTGACCAGTAGCAACTCGGGGACTGTCCACTCCCCTTGAGAAATCACCCAAGGATTCGAACTCCTGGGGGATAGTCCCTCAGACCCCGAGTGAGAGTAGGGGCTCTCAGCTCTCAGCGGGGAGGCTAGAGTCTTATTCAGTCTTGTGCCCGGGGAGGGTTGGTGCACTGCACCGCAGGGAAGTGCCGCGAGGCGTGACTCCCCCTCAGCCCGGTGCCCTCTCCTCACTCGCGCGCCTCAGAGTCAATGCTGACCAGTCGCAACTTGGGGACTGTCCACTCCCCTTGAGAAATCACCCAAGGATCCGAAGTCCTAGGGGACAGGCCTCCAGACCTCAGTGGGCGGGAGGGGAGCGCCGGGGATTCAGGGTTGCCGGCAAAGGATTCCCAAAGTTTTATTCAGCCCTATGTCCGGCAGGAGAACGCCACGGCACCCCAGTAGGGGAGGTAGGTCCAGTTTTTAGAAGGTCTCTCCTGTGGAGTGTAGTGGGAGGGCCTTTAATTTCTGCCCGCTTGTTCAATTTTGGGGCTCTTGAGCCGGTCTCATGGGGGAGGGGGACTCCCGTCCGCTTGGTGGTGGATTTTGTACCTTTTGTTTGCGTCCTTGTGATCACAGCTTGCCTCAGCGGTGTTGATGTGCATTCTTCAGCCTTCTCTCTTGGTGAGGCTCAAGTCCACCAGGATACTTACTAAATTCCTGTCCCTTAACTCTCCTTCTGGACCGGAGCTTTTGTTGAAAGCTGGCTTCAGTCCGCCATCTTGTCTCCCCAACATCTGGAGGAATGTTTATTCAAGTCTTTTACCCATTGTTTAATTGTTTGTTTTTCTTGTTACATTTTAGAAGCTTTTTATGTATTTTAGGTACTAATCCATAACCACATATATGATTTACAAATACTTTTTCCCATTCTGTGAGTTGAATTTCATTCCTCATAGTATCCTTTGATGCAAACCATTTAAAATTTTGATGAAGTCTGGTTTACCTATTATTTCTTTTGTTATATATGATTATGGTATGATACCCAAGCAATTAGTCAAATCCATCGTCATGAATCTTTGTATGTTTCATCTAAGAGTTTTAGAATTACCTACGTTGAGGCCTTTGATCCAATTTGAGTTTATTTTTGTATGTGGTAAAAGGTACAGGTGGTACCAGCTCAACATCATTCTTTTGCATGTAGATGTCAAATTTTCCTAGTACCATTTGCTGAAAAGAATGACCTTTCCTCCCTTAAATGGTCTTCACGCTGTTGTCAAAAATCGATTGTATAGTGAAGGGTTTATTTTGGGATTCTCTTTCTCTCATGCATTGGTCAATTTCTGTCTTTAGGTGAATATCATCCTGTTATGATTACTATAGCTTTGTATTATGTTTTGAAACCAGGAAGTGTGATTTCTCTAACATTGTTCTTCCTTCTTGAAATTTTTTGGCTATGTGAGGTCCCTTGCAATTTCACATAAATTTTAGAGTGAATATTCCTATTTTTGCAAAAAAAAAAGAGATCCTGGTGATTTTTGACAGAAATTGCATTAAATATTTATATTGTATTGGGTATTTTGATCATCTTAACAATATTAATTCTTCTAAACCATGAACATGAAGTGACTTTTCATTTATTGGTATCTAATCTTTCAGCAATGTATTATAGCTTTCAATGCACAAATTTTTTACTAAGTTAAGTTTATTCCTAATCATTTTCTTCTTTTTGATGTGATGTAAATGAAACTTCTTTCATAATTTGATTTTTACATCGTTCATTGTTAGTGTATAACAAAGCAACTGATTTTTCCATGTTAATATTCCATTCTGTAATTTTACTGAATTTGTTTATTAAATTCTAACCATTTTGTTGACACCTTTACACTTATCTATATATAAGATTTTGCAATTTGTGAATAGAGATCAATGATTTATTCCTTTCCAATTAGTATTTTGTTATTTCTCTTACTTTTTTATTGCTCTGGTTAAAATTTCCAATAATATGTTGATAGAAATAATACTTCACAAAAGTACATATTCTTGGTTTATTGACGATCTTAGAGAAAAAGTCATTCATATTTAACCAATGAATATAATGTTATCTGTAGGTTTTTTCATATACAATGTAGAAAAATTTATCTTCCATGGCTACCATATTCAGTGCTTTTACGAAAAAGGAATGTTGAATTTTGCAATTTTTTTTTTTGTTGCATCAGAGATCATTGAGTACTTGCCCCTTCATTCCATTATTACTTTTTCTAGTTGTGTAATGATTTAAATTTTTTTCTTTTTTAATGTATGCATTTATAGATACAAAGACAGACAATTAAGTTCACAAAGTTGTCCCAGGAAAAGTGCTAGAGACTTCATTGCTGAAAATCACTATTCTCACCTTTGAAGTACTCTCCTCAGGAACTTATGCAGGATTCCAAAGGTGCTAATCCACCTTTCAAAACAATTTTGGAGTTCTTTTTTTTTTTTTTTTTTTTAGTTTAGATAATTTATTTTTATTTTTCTTTGTATTTTACTTCTTTTATTATTATTTTTCATAGTTAAATCATAGCTGTGAACATTTGTGCAATCAAGGGGTACAATGTGCTGGTTTCATATACAATCTGAAATATTCTCATCAAACTGTTCAACATAACCTTCATGGCATTTTCTTAGTTATTGTATGTAGACATTTGTATTCTGCATTTAGTGGGTTTTGCCTGTACCCATTCTAAGATGCACCGTAGGTGTGGCCCCACCCATTACCCTCCCTCTACCCTGACTTCCCCCCTCTCTTCCCCTCCCTTGGCTTTTTCCCCATAATCTTGCGCTACAGTTGGGTTATAGCCTTCATATGAAAGCTATAAATTAGCTTCACAGTAGGGCTGAGTACATTGGATACTTTTTCTTCCATTCTTGAGATACTTTGCTAAGAAGAATATGTTCCAGCTCCATCCATGTAAACATGAAAGAGGTAAAGTCTCCATCTTTCTTTAAGGCTGCATAATATTCCATGATATACATGTACCACAATTTGCTAGTCCATTCGTGGGTTGATGGGCACTTGGGCTTCTTCCATGGGTTAGCAATTATGAATTGGGCTGCAATAAACATTCTGGTACAGATGTCTTTGTTATATTGTGATTTTTGGTCTTCTGGGTATATACCTAGTAAAGGAATTATAGGATCAAATGGCAGGTCTATTTTTAGGTCTCTAAGTATTCTCCAAACATTTTTCCAAAAGGAACGTATTAGTGTACATCTGCCACGTGTGCCCTTTTCTCCACATCCACGCCAAAATCTCTGGTTTTGGGATTTTGCTATGTGGGCTACTCGTACTCAGGTTAGGTGATATCTCAAAGTAGTTTTGATTTGCATTTCTCTGATGATTAAGGATGATGAGCTTTTTTTCATGTGTTTGTAGATCATGCATCTTTCTTCTTTAGAGAAGTTTTTCTTCAAGTCCTTTGCCCATCCTGAGATGGGATCACTTGCTCTTTTCTTGCTAATACATTTGAGTTCTCTGTGGATTCTGGTTATTAGACCTTTATCGGAGGTATAACCTGCAAATATTTTCTCCCATTCTGAGGGCTGTCTGCTTGCTTTACTTACTATGTTCTTGGCTGTGCAGAAGCTTTTTAGTTTGATCAGGTCTCAGTAATGTATTTTTGATACTGCTTCAATTGCTTGAGGTGTCCTCCTCATAAAATATTTACCCAGGCCGATTCCTTCAAGATTTTTCCCTGCACTTTCTTCAAGTATTTTTATAGTTTCATGTCTTAGGTTTAAATCTTTTATCCAGTGAGAGTCTATCTTAGTTAATGGTGAAAGGTGTGGGTCCAGTTTCAGTCTTTTACAGATCACCAGCCAGTTCACCCAGCACCATTGGTTAAATAGGGAATCTTTTCCCCACTGAATGTTTTTAATTGGCTTGTCAAAGATCAAATAACGGTAAGTAGCTGGATTCATCTCTTGGTTCTCTATTCTGTTCCAGACATCTACTTCTCTATTTTTGTGCCAGTACCATGCTGTTTCGATCACTATCGATTTATAGTATAGTCTCAGGTCTGGTAGCGTGATTTCTCCTGCTTTGTTTTTATTGCTGAGTAATGTTTTGGCTATTCGAGGTTTTTTCTGATTCCATATAAAACGAAGTATTATTTTTTCAAGATCTTTAAAATATAACAATGGAGCTTTAATAGGAATTGCATTAAAATTATATATTGCCTTGGGTAGTATGGACATTTTAACAATGTTGATTCTTCCCAGCCATGAGCATGGTATGTTTTTCCATTTGTTAACATCTTCAGCTATTTCTTTTCTTAAAGTTTCACAGTTCTCTTTATAGAGATCTTTCACGTCCTTTGTTAGATAAACTCCCAAATATTCCATCTTTTTTGGCACAACTGTGAAAGGAACAGAGTCCTTGACTGTTTTTTTGGCTTGGATATTATTGGTATATATAAAGACTACAGATTTATGGGTGTTGATTTTGTAGCCTGAGACATTGCTGTATTCCTTGATCACTTCTAAAAGTTTTATAGTAGAATCCCTAGTGTTTTCCAGATATACAATCATGTCATCTGTGAAGAGTGAAAGTTTGATACCTTCTGACCCTATCTGGATACCCTTGATCGCCTTTTGTTCCCTAATTGCAATGGCTAAAACTTCCATTACAATGTTAAAGAGCCATGGAGACAATGGGCAACCTTGCCTGGTTCCTGATCTAAGTGGAAATGATTTCAATTGAACTCCATTCAATACGATATTGGCTGTGGGTTTGCTGTAGATGGCCTCTATTAGTTTAAGAAATGTCCCTTTTATACCAATTTTCTTAAGTGTTATGATCATGAAGTGATGCTGGATATTATCAAAAGCTTTTTCTGCATCAATTGAGAGAATCATATGGTCTTTATTTTTTAGTTGGTTTATGTGTTGAATTACATTTATAGATTTACGTATATTGAACCAGCCTTGAGAGCCTGTGATAAATCCCATTTGGTCATGGTGTATAATTTTTTTAATGTGTTGTTGGATTCTGTTTGTTAGGATCTTATTGAGTATTTTAGCATCAATATTAATTAGTGATATTGGTCTATAATTTTCTTTTCTTGTTGGGTCTTTCCTTGGTTTAGGGATCAAAGTGATGTTTGCTTCATGGAATGTGTTAGGTAGTATTCCTTCTCTTTCTATATTTTGGAAGTGGTTTAATAATATAGGTACTAGTTCTTCTTTAAAGGTTTGGTAGAATTCTGACGTAAAGCCATCTGGTCCTGGGCTTTTCTTTTTAGGGGGATTTTGTATAGTTGATGCTGTTTCAGAACATGATATGGGCCTGTTCAACATTTCCACTTCTTTCTGGTTAAGTCTTGGTAGGCGGCATACTTCCAAGTATTGGTCAATTTCTTTCAGAATTTCATATTTCTGAGAGTAAATTTACTTGTACTATTCGTTAAGGATTTTTTGAATTTCTAAGGGGCATGTTGTTTTTTCATCTTTACCATTTCTGATTGATGAAATTAGAGATTTTACTCTTTTTTTTCCAGGTTAGGTTGGCCAAAGGTTTATCTATTTTATTGATCTTTTCAAAAAACCAACTTTTGGATTTATTGATCTGTTATATAATTCTTCTGTTTTCAATTTCATTTAATTCTGCTCTGAGTTTCGTTATTTTTTTTCTTCTGCTGGGTTTTGGGTTGGAATGTTCTTCCTTCTCCAGTTGCTTGAGATGTCCCATTAAGTTATTAACTTCCTTTCTTTCCATTTTCTTGAGGAAGGCTTGCAGTGCTATAAATTTCCCTCTTAGGACTGACTGCCTTTGCAGCATCCCAGAGGTTCTGATAATTCGTGTCTTCAATATTGTTTTCTTCCAAAAATTTGGTGATTTTCTTTTTAATCTCATCTATAACCCTTCTATCCTTCAGTATAAGGTTATTTAGCTTCCATATTCTTGTATGGGTATGCAGATTCCTGTTGTTATTGAGTTCAACTTTTAGTCCATGATGGTCTGAGAAGATGCAAGGAATAATTTCTATTTTTTTTAATTTGCTGAGGTTAGATTTGTGACCCAGGATGTGGTTGATTTTGGAGTATGTTCTGTGGGCTGATGAGAATAAAGTGTATTCAGTTTTGTTTGGATGAAATGTTCTGTAGATGTCTGTTAAGTCCAGATGTTGAATGGTTACGTTTAAATCTAAAATTTCTTTGCTTAGCTTCTTTTTAGAGGATCTATCCTGCACTGCTAAAGGGGTGTTAAAGTCTCCAACTACTATGGGACTGGAGGAAATCAAGTTGCTCTTGTCTGTTAGAGTTTCTCTTATAAATTGAGGTGCCTTGTGGTTGTGTGCATAAATATTAATAATTTAAATTTCATCATATTGTGTATTACCTTTAACAAATATGAAGTGACCATCCTTATACTTGCTTATTTTGGTTGGTTTAAAGCCTATTGCGTCTGCGAATAGGATTGCAATGCCTACTTTTTTCTGCTTTTCATTTCCCTGGAGTATAGATGACCATTCCTTCACCTTGAGTCTATATTTGTCTTTTAATGTAAGGCGAGAATCTTGTATGCAGCAGATATCTGCTTGAGTTTTTGTATCCAGTCAGCCAACCTGTTCCTCTTTAGAGGACAATTTAAACCATTCACATTTATTAAGAATATTGATAAGCCTTTCGAGAGTCCAGTGGACATTTTTAATCCTTTTGTGACTGTGGAAGTTGGAATTTGATCAAAAATTTCTGGGTGGGTTTACTTTTGTGGTGGAGGGTTATGCTGGTCTTTATGGATGATAGGTCTGAGAATATCCTGGAGAACTGGTTTAGTTATGGCAAATTTCTTCAACATTTGAATGTCATTGAAGTATATAATTTCTCCATCATAAATGAAACTCAGTTTAGCTGGGTACAGGATCCTTGATTGAAAGTTATTTTGTGTTAGGAGATTAAAAGTCAACGACCATCCTCTTCTAGCTTGAAAGTTTTCAGCAGAGAGATCTGCAGTTATTCTAATATTCTTCCCCTTGTAAGTGATGGTTTTCTTTCATCTGGCTGCTTTCAGAATTTTCTCCTTCATATTAACTTTAGTGAAATTGATTATGATGTGTCTGGAGGATGTCTTATTCAGGTTGAGTCATGCTGGCATTCTGAAACTGTCTGCTATCTGAATTTCAGAATCTCTTGGCATGTCTGGGAAGTTCTCTTTCATAAGCTCAGGGAGAAGAGAGTCTCTGCGTTGTGAAGCCACTTCATCAGTTTCGGGGATCCCTATAAGATGAATATTAGTTTTCTTAGAATTATCCCAGAGCTCTCTCAGAGAGTGATCTGTTTTTTCCCTCCATTTCTCTTCCTCTCTTAGAATTTGGGAGTGTTTGAAAGCTTTGTCTTCAATGTCAGAAATCCTTTATTCTGCTTGTTCCATTCTGTTACTGAGGGATTCTACTGTGTTTCTCAGATCTTTGAGGGCTGTAAGTTCTTGTCTCAATGTGTCAAAATCTTTGGTCATTTGGTCTTTGAATTCATTGAATTCTTGAGACATCTTTTGGGTAACTGCTTGGAATTCTAATTCGATCCTATTTGCTATCCAGATTCTGAGTTCTATTTCTGACATCTCAGCTATTTGTTTGTGCATGGTATCTTGTTCTGTGTCTGCCCCATTGACACTTGGGGGAGTTGATCTACTCTGATTATTCATATTGCCAGAGTATTTCCTTTGATTTCATCTCATGATTTTTTTTCACCGTTGCCTCTGGCTGTCCTCAGAGTTGGCATGGTGTCTCTCCGAGATTAGACCCAGGCAGATCACTCTATTGTTGCTGGATCTTTGTAGGGAGTGACCCTGTTTAGCTCTTCTGGGGCTGCCCCAGCCAGGAAGTTCAGGTTGTGGGAGTAGCTCTGGAGGGTGACATCCCCAGATCCAGCAACAGTGCAGGGGGTTGTGCACACGGTTCTTGGAGTGCCTGGTGCCCAGCGACTTTGGCACATGGGCTCCAAAGCTCCAGCAGTCTCTGGCCAGGAGAAGGGCTCTGCGCAGAGGCAGTGAGGGCTCCAGCGGGCACATAGCTACCAGAGTCCCTGGCCAGATGAACAGGCCATGTGGAGGCAGGGAGGGTAAGGAGGAAGGATGCAGGTTTGTGCAGCTCCCAGAGTTCCTGGTCAGGGCGTGGTGAGGCCCAGCAGGCTAGGTAGCGTGTCCCTGTGCAACTCTTACTGGGGTCCAGGAGGGCGCAGTTCTTCCAGAGGTCTGAGAATGTTCCTGCACAGCTCTTACTGGGGTCCTGGAGGGTGCCAATCATGGGTCCCAGCGCAGCTCTTCTGGAGGTCCAGGTGGGTGCTGATCGCCGTTCCCAGTGCAGCTCTTCCAGGGGTCCAGGAGGATCTCGCCTTAGATGTCTCCCTGTGTAGTTACCTGTTCCTGCATGCCAGTTCCTCCCGGTGTTTGACTCCTTGTAGACTCACTGACAGGGTCCTTTCTCATCCCAGTCGAGGCATCCACACAGGGAGGCCAACTGCCTGCCCCGGAATTCTTTGTCTAGATTGGCCATCAAAGCTGTAATCATATTACCTTTGATGTCTTGAATGTCATCAAAATATCTTCCTTTCTGTGGAGGGGCAAGATGGCCAACTGGAGGCAGCTATTGACAGAAGTTCCTTGTGGGGGAGGGAAGGATAATGACCAGAAAGTACCCAATAAATCTGAAGCCTAGGAGCCATCTTGAGAGAGAAGAGTGATAACTGCATGTCACCTTTGCTGAGGCAAACTGTGACTCCACAAAAGCAAATTTCAGGTTTTCTATAGGCGAGGGTGAACTGGAGACATCTTGTCTCACCCCAAAGGAAAGAGTTGCAGGAAGTGGGGACTTATACAGAGGGATCCTGCTGTGACCCTGAGCTCACTCTTGCCAGGCATGAAAGTTGAACTAACGTTTTCCCCGCCATTTTGAACTTCCAGTCCACATTTCTCCCCTCGCCTGATGGTCAAGAACCCTAACCCCTGTAGAGTCTGTAATGTCTGAAGCAGACAAAGTAGTGCAGACAAAGGGGCAGATGCTGTCAGGCTTGGCTCTGAGAATGTGCAAACCACCTGCAGGTGGAAGCTTACCAGCCTCACACCCTGCCCTGCCAGAGCTGAGCACCCCATGTTCCACACTGCTAGAGCCATGTGCTCCGTGCTCTGCCCTACTGCTGGAGCTGTGAGCCCTGCACTCCCAGAACGGCCACTACCGTTGCCTCTCTTGCTGTGGGAGCCACCTGCGAGCTGCGCAGGGACACCTCACACAAAGATTCAGCAACAGCAGAGCGATCCTCCTGGGGTCTAATCTTGAGAGAAACTTCCCCAAATCTGAGGACTGCCAGAGGAAGCCAGACTCACCTCATAGGGATACCAGTGCTGCAGAGCAGCTGGGGCAAGGCACGGTGGATAAGATAGATAATCATTTGCTGACTTGTTTTCCTCAGGTTCAGAATGAGCTCAGGTGGAACACTCCCCAGTTGCCATTGAGTACCCAAGGCAGGCATGCCTCAGCTCCCCCAACTTACTGTCACAGAGGGTGGTGGACAGGCTGAGGGGCCATTGACTTTCCTTTGACTTTGGCTGATGCAAATCCCTGGCACATATGTTTAATGGAGGGAGCAGGACTGCAGTCCCGTGGGGTTACCAGTGACTGGGCATGAAAGAGGTGCAAGGTGGGGAAAGTGATCCCAGCACCCTAGTCCCACTCTGCTACTGAGCGGCCTTTCTTACTCTGCAGAGCACCAGAGTGAGCTACATATGAGCAGCCAGTGTCCTCTGCTATCTAGTTTCTGGAGAACGTTTGAACTCTCCCACTTGAGAGTTGGTACTGACTGGGTCAATTGGTTTGGAGCTCCTAACCTGGATCAATCACCCAAGGACCCTCTCAGATGGTACCCTGGTTATGTGGCAATGGGCAGGGTTGATTTTCCTCTTTCAGTTGTTGCCCATGGAGGGTGGGGTGTCTTAGTTGCTTGTATTTATCCACAGCTGAGACTTCAACCCAGAGTCATCGATTCACTAGGATTGGAGAAAAACAACTGAATACAAGACAGAGCCACCTAACCCCACCACACCAAGCAGGTCCCTGGAGCTTCAGACTGTAATACTGTATGCGTACTTTGCAAAGCTACGCATAAAAGGGCAAAAAGCTACAGTCACAAGTCCTAGATCCTTGGCAAAGGGCTGGTTAACTACAACTCCAAGAGCCCTCAATACAATTTTAACTTACGTGCCCATCTAGCCGAATGGTGGAAAACAATCATGGGGAAGAATCAGTGGAAAACCTCTGGCAACATGAATAATAGAGTAGATCAACTCCCCCAAGAAATGACAAAATAGACACAATAGATGATAACATTCATAAACAAATGTCTGAGATGTCAGAAATCTAGTTCAGAATTTGGATGTCATATAAGATCAACAGAATGGAGGTAAAGATGGAATTAGAATTTCTAGGAATAATTCAAAAGTTGTGCCAAGAATTCAATGAATTCAAAGACAAAATCACCAAAGATTTTGACACATTGAGGCAAGAACTTGTAGCCCTCCAAGATCTCAGAAATACAGTAGAATCCCTCAGTAACAGAATGGATCAAACAGAAGAAAGGATCTATCACATTGAAGACAAAGCTTTTGAATGCTCCCAAATGCTCAAAGAGGAAGAGAAGTGGACAGCAAAAATGGACCATTCCCTGATAGAATTGTGGGAACTCTCCAAAAGAACAAACATTTGCCTTATAGGAATCCCTGAAGGAGAAGCGGTTGCTTCGAAAGGCCTAGATGCTCTACCCCAAGAAATAATAGAGGAGAACCTCCCAAACATGGCAAAAGATTCTGAAAGCCAGATAGCCAGCAGTTTCAGAACCCCAGCATGACTCAATCCTAATGGAACATCTCCTAGACACATTATAATTAACTTCGCCAAAGTTAATATGAAGGAGAAAATTCTGCAAGCAGCCAGATGTAAGAAAAGCATAACCTACAAGGGGAAGAACATTAGAATGACTGTAGATCTCTTTGCTGAAACTTTCCAAGCTAGAAGAGGATGGTCATCAACCTTTAACCTCCAGGATATTCTCAGACCAATTCTCCATAATGACAAGCACAATCTCTACCACCAAAGTAAACTCACTCAGAAACTTTTGATCAAACTCCAACTTCCATAGTGGCAAAAGGATTAAAAATTTCCACTGGACTTTTGAAAAACTCAATACCCAAAATACTACCAGGCTTGTCAATACTTTAAATTAATGTGAATGGCTTAAATTGTCCTCTAAAGAGGCACAGGTTGGCTGACTGGATACAAAAACTCAGGCCAAATATCTGCTGCATACAAGAATCTCATTTTCCTTAAAAGATAAATATAGATTCAGGGCGAAGGGATGGTCATCTATAATTCAGGCAAATGGAAATGGAAATCAGAAAAAAGCAGATGTTGCAATTTTATTGACCGGTACAATAGGCTTTAAACCACCAAAGTAAGGAAAGATAAGGATGGTCACTTCATATTAGTTAAGGGCAACACTTAACACAATGAGATTTCACTTATTAACATTTATGCACCTAACCAGAATGCCCCTCAATTTGTAAAAGAAACTCTAACAGACAAGAGCAACTTGATTTACTCCAGCACCATAATAGTTGGAGATTTTAACACCCCTTTGGTGGTGTTGGATAGATCTTGCAAAAAGAAACTAAGCAAAGAAATTTTAGACTTAAACTTAACAATTCAACAATTGGATTTAACAGTTGTCTACAGAACATTTCATCCTAACAAAACTGAATACACATTTTTCTCATCAGCCCATGGAATGTCCTCCAAAATTGATCACATTTTAGGTTACAAGTCTAACTTCAGCAAATTTAAAAGAATAGAAATTATTCCTTATATTTTCTTGGACCATCATGGAATAAAAGTTGAACTCAGTAATGACAGGAATCTGCATACTCATACAAAATTATGGGAACTAAATAACCTCATGCTGAATGATAGGTGGGTCATAGATGAGAATAAGAAGGAAGTTACCAAATTTTTGGAACAAAATGATAATGAAGACACAAATTATCAGAACCTCTGGGATACCACAAAGGCAGTCCTAAGAGAGAAATTTATAGCATTGCAAGCCTTCCTCAAAAGAACAGAAAGAGAGGAAGTCAACAATGTAATGGGACATCTTGAGCAACTGCGAGAGGAAAAACATTCCAATTCCAAACACAGCAGAAGAAAAGAAATAACTAAAATTAGAGCAGAATTAAATAAAATTGAAAATAAAAAAATATACAACAAATAAATAAATCAAAAAGTTGGTTTTTTGAAAATGTCAATAAAATAGGTAAACCAAATCCCTAATTTTATCAATCAGAAATGATAAAGGCCAAATAACAACAGACTCCTCAGATATTCAAAAAAATACTTAAGGAATATTATAAAAAAACTCGATTCTCAGAAGTATGAAAAACGGAAGGAAATAGAGCAATACTTGGAAATGCGTCACCTTCCTAAACTTAGTCAGAAAGAAGTGAAAATGTTGAACAAGCCTATATCAAGTTATGAAATAGCATTAACTATAAGAAATCTCCCCAAAAAGAAAAGCCTGGGACCAGATGGCTTTACATCAGAATTCTACCAAACCTTTAAAAAGGAACTAGTACCTATATCACTTATCCTTTCCCAAAACATAGAAAAATAAGGAATACTTCCCAACACATTCTATGAAGCGAATATCACCCTGATCCCCAAACCAGGAAAAGACCCAACAATAAGAGAAAATTATAGACAAATATCTTTAAGGTATATTGATGCAAAAATATTCAATAAGGTCTTAGCAAACAGAATCCAGCAGCACATCAAACAGATTATACATCATGACCAGGTGGGTTTCATCCTGGGTCCCAAGGATGGTTCAATATATGTAAATCTACAAATATAATATATCACATAAACAAAATAAAAAACAAAGACCATATGATTCTCTCAATTGATGCATAAAAGCTTTTGACAATATCCAGCATTCTTTCTTGATCAGAATGCTTAAGAAAATAGGTATAGAAGGAACATTTCTTAAACTGATACAGGCCATCTACAGCAAACCCACAGCCAATATCATATTGAATGGAGTAAAACTGAAATCCATTCTGCTCAGATCAGGAGCCAGGCAATGATGCCCAGTGTCCCCATTGCTTTTTAACATTGTAATGGAAGTCTTAGCCATCACGATCAGGCAAGAGAAGGCGATCAAGGATATCCAAATAGGATCAGAGGAGTTCAAACTGTCACTCTTCACAGATGATATGATTGTGTATCTGGATAACCCCACAGACTCAAATACAAAACTCATAGAAGTGATCAAGGAATACAGCAGCATCTCAGGATACAAAATCAATACTCACAAATCTGTACCATATATATATATATATGCATATATATATATATATATCAACAATAGTCAAGTTGAAAAAACAATCAAAAACTCTATTCCCTTTACAATAGTGCCAGGGAAGATGAAATATCTGGGAGTATACCTAACAAAGGGCATGAAAGATCTCCATAAAGAGAACTATGAAACTCTGAGAAAAGAAATAGCTAAAGATGTTAACAAATGGAAAAATAGACCATGCTCATGGCTAGGAAGAATCAACATTGTTAAAATGTATATATTACCCAAAGCAATCTACAGATTTAATGCAATCCCTTTTAAAGCACCTATGTCATACTTTAAAGATCTGGAAAAAGTAGCCCTTTGTTTTATATGGAAACAGAAAAAAACCTCAAATAGCCAAGACATTACTCAGATATAAAAACAAATCAGGAGGAATCATGCTACCAGACTTCAGAGTATACTATAAATCTATAGGGATCAAAATAGCATGGTACTGGCCAAAAAATAGAGAGGTAGATGTATGGAACAGAATTGAAAACCAAGAGATGAACCCCGACATTTATTGTCATTTGATCTTTGATAAACCTGTCAAAAATATAAATTGGGGGAAAGGTTCCCTATTTAACAAATGGTGCTGGGTGAATTGGCAGGTGAGTTGTAGAAGACTGAATCTGGACCTACATCTTTCTCCTCTAACAAAAATTGACTCTCACTGGTTAAAGGACTTAAACTTAAGACATTAAATATAAAAATTTTTGGGAGAGAGTGAAGGGGAAACACTTAAAAAAATTGGCCTGAGAGAATACTTTATGAGGAGGACCCCCCTCCCCCAGGCAATTGAAGCAACATCAAAAATACATTACTGAGATCTGATCAAACTAAAAAGCTTCTGTACTGCCAAAAACACAGTAAGTAAAGAAAGTAGACAGCCCTCAGAATGGGAGAGGATTTTTGCAGGTTATATTTCCAACAAAGAAACCACACAGAACTCAAACTTATTAATAAAAAAAAAAAAAAGTGGGTGGCGCCTGTGGCTCAGTTGGTAGGGCGCCGGCCCCATATACCGAGGGTAGTGGGTTCAAACCCAGCCCCGGCCAAACTGCAACCAAAAAATAGCCGGGCGTTGTGGCCGGCGCCTGTAGTCCCAGCTACTCGGGAGGCTGAGGCAGGAGAATCACCTAGGCCCTGGAGTTGGAGGTTGCTGTGAGTCGTGTGATGCCATAGCACTCTACTGAGGGCAATAAAGTGAGACTCTGTCTCTACAAAAAAAAAAAGAAAAAAATAGAAAATAATATTAAAAAAAAAGTGATCCCATTTCACTGTGGGCAAGAGACATGAACAGAAGCTTCTCTGAAGAAGATAGGCGCATGATCTACAGAAACATGAAAAAATGCTCATCATCTTCAATCATCAGAGAAATGCAAACCAAAACCACATGTGATATCATCTAACTCCAGTAAGAGTAGCCCATATAACAAAATTCCAAAACTATAAAAGTTGGCATGGACATGGAAGAAGGGAACACTTCTGCACTGCTGGTGGCAATGCAAGCTAGTACTTTCCTTTAGGAAAGAAGTTTGGAGAACACTCAAAGATCTAAACATAGACCTGCCATTTGATCCTGCAATTCCTCTACCAGGTGTATATCCAAAAGACCAAAAATCACATGGCAACAAAGGTATTTGCACCGGATTGTTCATTGCAGCTCAATTCATAATTGCCAGGTCATGGAAGAAGCCCAAGTACCCATCGACCCATGAATGAATTAATAGTGTTATATGTATACCATGGAATACTGTGCAGCATTAAAAAAAGATGGAATCTTTACCCATTTTTTCTTTACATGAATGAGCTGGAAAATATTCTTCTTAGTAAAATATCTCAGGAATGGAAAAAAAATATCCAATGTCCTCAGTCCTACTATGAAACCAATTTATAATCACTCACACTTTCATATGAGAGATGAATCACAGCTATAGCCCAGGATGAAGGAGGGATGGGGAGGGCATTGGAAGGGAGGAGGGTGGTTCGATAGAGGGAGGTTAATGGTGGGACCACACATCTGGAGCATATTTTAAGGGTACAAGTCAAATATATCAAGTATAGAACACAAATGTCTTAACACTGTGATTAAGTAAATGAGATGAAAGCTATGTTAATTAGTAGGATGTAAGCACTCAAATTTGTACAAATGATCAACACATTGAATCCCACAATGTCATAAATGTATTCATGATCTATGTATATACAACTTAATAAAAAAGAAATAGCTGGGCATTTTGGTCAGGCCTGTAGTCTTAGCTACTTGGGAGGCTGTGACAAGAGGATTGGTTGAGCACAAGAGCTTCAGGTTTCTGTGAGCCATGATACCATGTCATTCTACTAAGGGGAAGAAAGTGAACATCTTTCAAAATTATGATGATGATAATAATACTAACAATGAATAAAAATAAGTTATAAACTAAACCTAAAGAATATCTTCCTTTCAATATGACCTTTATCTTTGGATAAAGAAAAGAAAAATCATTGAGGCCAGATCAGGTGAGTTGTGAGAGTGTTCCAATGTAGTTATTTGTTTACTGGCTAAAATCTCTCTCACAGATAGTGCCATCTGAGCTGGTGCATTGTCATAATGCAAGAGCCATAGTTGTTGGCCAAAATTTTCATTTATTTATTTATTTATTTATTTAATTAAATCGTAGCTGTGTACATTAATGCAATCATGGGGTACAATGTGCTGGTTTTACATACAATTTGAAATGCTTTCATCAAACTGGTCAACATTTTCAATTAAGATTTCCCTGTTTCTCGATTGATGTTTATCTGGTATGGTTCTCAAAGTTGGTTGACAATTTTGGTGAGCAGTTAGAGGAACTTTTGCAGCATTTCTGTTTAGCCACCCTGAATGCTTTTCATCAGTGACACTTTCCCTCCCCTCAGTAAACTATTTACTCCATTTATACACTGCCATTTTCTTCATGGCATTATCCCACAAGCTCAGACTAACATGTCCCTGATTTCACTTCTACTCTTACCAAAGTTAATGAGAAATTTGTGATTGTTTGTTCATTGCTCTAATTCAAGTTCTGACATTCTTTCAATGGCACACAACAGCACACAACAATAATAATGAAGATCACGCAAAAAGACACTACCACATGTTCACATGAAGACAACTATGAGATTCTGAAACTTTACTGAGTTGCTGGCATAATACTGCCAGTGTAAGAGTACAGTGGAAAGTTTATGAACTTAATTGTCAAATCTTCATAAATTTTCCTTTTATCACTGCTTTGCTGCATCCTGTAAGGTTTTGTATGTTTTCATTGGTTTCAAGGTGTTTTCTAATTTTTCTTATTGTTCTTGAAAGAGTTAGTTTTTGTAAGATGTTTTGTTTAATTTCCATTTATTTTTGCATTTACACTTTTTTTTAATTGATTACAAGTTTCTTTTCACTGTGCTCAGAAAGGGTATTTTGTATGATTTCCATCTGTTTAAATTTTTAAGATTTTCTTGTGCTTAAAATTGTGAACTATACCAGAGATTGTTTCTTGTGCACCTGGGGAAAATGGATATCCTGCTGTTATTGGGTGCAAAGATCTGTATGTGTCTGTTAGTCCAATTGGCTTAAACTATTGCTCAAATTCTCTAAATATCTTTTGAACTTCTGTTTCATTTTTCTACCCATTATTGAAGTTGGGAGCATTGAGTTTCTAGGTATTATTTCCATTTGTATGTTTATCTCTTCAAATCTTTCTTCAAAACGTTATAAGTATTATATAGCGAATCCAATATTTGATGCATATATGCTTATATTTGTTAAATACACTTGGTAAATTGAACTTTTACTAAAATATAATGACCCTCCTTTGCTTGTTGTAACAATTTTTGAATTGCAATCTATTTTGTCTAATATTAGTGTATTACCCAGCTATCTTTTAGTTACTATTTGCATTTAATATCTTTTTGTATACTTTTACTTTCAAATTATTTATATCTTAAATCTAAAGTGAGTTTCTTGAAGAGAGCATATAGTTGGATAAAGCTTTCTGTCTCTTCTGCCAAGCCATGACCATTTATTAGATAGCTTAGTATAATTACATTAAAAATAAGTATTGACAAGAAAGGAGCACTCTGCCATTACTGTATGTATACATCTTATAGCTCTTTTGTCCCTCATTTCCTCCTTCACAGCCTTTTTCTATGTTTAGTGGTCTTTTGTAGTGACATGCTTGATTTTCCTGACCTTTCTTTTTGTGTACATTCTATAGACATTACCATGGACATTGCATCTAACATCTCAAAATTATAAGTAATATGAGTTACTTATAATTAATGAATTAATTCCATTTTAACCTCAACTGCATGTATGAAACATACTCCTGTGAAGTTACATCTTTTTTATGATGTTCATAATAAAAAATGTTACCTTGTGCTAAAATAACTATGTCCAATTATGCATTTATGTATTGAGCACCTAATGACATTGATTTAAAATTCCTTTTATATTTTTGTCTGATAAATTATGTTTAAAAAAGTGGAATTATAAGCTAAAATTACAGTAACAGTAGTTTTTATATTTTCCCATATTTTTACCTTTATAGGAGAATTTTACATTTTCCTATGGCTCCAAGTTACCACATGGTCTCTTTATTTCAGCCTACAGGAGTCTCTTTAGTATTTCTTATGGGGCAAGTACAGTGATAAAAAAATTCCTTCAGATTTCGTTTATCTTGAAATGACAATTTCTCCTTCATTTTTAAAGATTCTATTTCTTTTGCCAAATACAGAATTATTCATTAACAGTTTGTTTTATCTTTCAACAGTTAAATATATTATCCTGCAACCTTCCTGCCCCCAGGTTTCTGATAAGAAATTTGCTGATGATCCTATATTGAGGCTCCTTTGTTCTTACTGAATCCCTTCTCTATTGCTGCTTTTAAGATATTGTCATTGTCTTTAGCTTTCAACGCTTTGATTATAATGTGTTTTGGTGTTAGTTCTCCTTGGGTTTATACAACTTGGAATTCATTAAGCTCATTTACTCTGAAAATTAATGTCTGTTTCATATTTGAAATGTGTTTGGCCATTATGCCTCTTTATTCCCTTTTTTTCTCTCTCTTCTCCTTCTCCCATATATCTATGTTGGTCTGCTTTATGATGTCTCTCAATTTCCTTAGGTTCTGTACACTTTTATTCATTCTTTTTTCTTTTTTGTTTCTTACACTTAATAATTTCAGTTGTTCTACCTTCCAGTTTGCCAATTCTTCTGAAAATTTGCTGTTGATCTCCACAGGTGAATTTTTAAATATTTCAATTATAATTTTCAGCTTCAAAATTTCTGTGTGGCTCATTTTTATGATTTTATCTGTTTGATGATATTCTCTCTTCGATCAAATATAATGTATCAGAATTAGCCGTTAGCTCTTTGTCAATGTTTTCCCTTATTTAGTTGAGCACATTTAAGATAGTTCTTTTAAGATCTTTGTCTAGTAGGTACAGTGTCTGGGTTTTATCAGCAACAGTTCATGCCAAAATAGTAATGTCTCCATAGTTGACCACCTCTCTATATTGCCCACCTCCTTAAGTTTACCTAATTTTCATAGCCTGAATATGCACCAAATGTATTGGGTGGAAGTTCCTTATGTTGACCACCTCTGTATGTTGACCAGTTTGTTACAGTTCCTTGGGTAGTCAACTTACAGAGATTTACTGTAATTATTTTGTTCTTTGCATGAGCCATTTTCCTGTTTCTTTGGATAACTCAGGAATTTTGTTATTGTTGAAAATTAACATTTGATTTTTATAACATGGAAACTCTGGGAAT
The DNA here is from genome assembly GCF_027406575.1 of Nycticebus coucang. Taxonomy (NCBI): domain Eukaryota; kingdom Metazoa; phylum Chordata; class Mammalia; order Primates; family Lorisidae; genus Nycticebus; species Nycticebus coucang. Next base: position 98,512,084 of record NC_069783.1, on the reverse strand, counting down.
TAGATTCTATCCATTTCCTAGGGTTTTCCATTTTCTTGTTGTTTTGATTATTGAAGCCTATTGCAGTTCATTTGTTTTCAGACTTTTTCCAAATTACCTTTACAAGGACTATTCCTTGGCAGGTATACTTACATACTTACGACTTCTTTACCTTTAGCTTGCATTCAACTAATATTCTGACAGAGATATCCTTGAATATCAGAATCTGAAACAGAAATAAAAACACACCAAAACAAACAAACAAAAGATAACCACCTCTCTCAGTCTTTAAAGAATGCCTGATGGCCGATGTACTCTTTTATCAATTATCTAGGCCTTCTGTGAGTCTAGGGATCAAGGTTTTGCAAGGATGTTTGCCAAGGCATACTCATGACTTTTTAAATTCCTCCATATATGCAGTTGCTTTGAATGCCCTAATTTCTCAAAGTGTCTCACCCAGTTGCTTTTCTGGGCTAGGATTGTCTATTGTATATCTCCATCCAGAATCTTTTGTCCCAGTTGTCTTTTGGCTTACTGTCTTCTGATAGATTTTATGAACAGTTTCCTTTGCTTTTCCTGCTGTGTTGTGATTTATCAAGACAGACAAGAGCAAGCCAGTCCTTCAAGTAACCCTCTAGTCAAGTTAGAATGAACAAACACAATAATTTGCAAATAATGTCTGTTCTAACTCTCCCCCTACACCCCCCCCGCCCCCCGCTTTGAGGACGTGAAATGTTGCTCTGTCTGGCCTTGCTAAAGCCCACACCATCATGTGTTAGGTAGGGGCTGGGGGTTTAGAGAATAAAATCAACAAAAAACATCTTTCCATTTTGAAGATGACTTTTTCTTGATTATTTGCTGGGTTGCTGTAAATCTTTTATTATTTTATAGTTAGCTTATACAGATAATTTTACTTTTTTTGGTTCCAATTTGAGGAATAACGTTTGGAGCTTCTTAGTCTGCCATTGTGCTGACCTCACTCCTCAAAGGTTCCCATTTTTGACGTATCTAAAAACCTTTTACTTATTCCTTTCTTATTTTATGGGACCTGTAAAAAAGGGCCAATATATCCTTTATAAATTCAACAATTCATGGTCACTTCTCTTTTCTTTTCATTGTTACTGATTGTTTTCAGTTATTACTTAATGTTATTTATAGGTTGTCATTCTCTAAATCCCACCAATTATGTTAAATGTAGTAAATTCACTAGGTAATCTTTCTAGGAACACAAACAGGATAGACATTTCATGGAGCTAAACATGTAAATACTATTTTTCTGTTTATTAATTGAGTACAGGTACTATTGTGTCAAGATTCTTTGTGGTTTGCTATAATTGGAATGTGTCCGCATAGTTTGTATGTTGGAAACTAAATCCCCAGTGTAATGGGTGTTGAGAGACGGGATGTTTAAGAGGTGATTAGATCACGAGGAGTGTTAACACTATGATCATATAAGTGTACTAGTTATTCAGAGAGTGTGCACCTAATAAAAGGATGAGTTCAGCCCACTTTCCCTGTCTTTCACACATGTGCTCTCTTGCACTTTCACTTTCTCCCATGAGATGATACATAAGAAGGCCATCCAGATACAGGTCTCTTGACCTTGTACTTTCCAGCCTCTATAACTGTAAAAAATGAAGCTCTGTTTTTTATAAATTACTTAGTCTGTTATAGTGCCACAAAATGGACTAAATATGTCCAAATTCTACTGTTTTATCCCAACTTGTTATTCTATCATTGTGATTTCCATTACACATTTTCTTTCACTAGTGATTTTAAACATATTTTATTCTACAGTCATTTTTATATTATTCTACCAAATTTGGCATAGCAACTCTCCTTTTTGTTGTGTCTTCTGTTTCTCCTTATGCTAGTATATTTCCTTATATGGTTATACTTTTAATTCATGAGATAAACTTTAGCAGCATTATTTTTTCTTTTTTTTTTTTCAAATTAATATGAGGGCACAAATTTTAAGGTTACATTGTTCTCCCTTCCAGGGTAAAGTTCTAGTTGTAAATCATTCCCTCATCCAGGGAGTGTGTTATATGCCTCAAATGTGCACATTAGGTGAGATCTCACCTCATGCCTTCCCCCTTTCTGTCAATTGTACTCCCCTCTCCCCACTCTCTTCTCCTTCCACCTCCATACTAGACTATATTTGTGTTTTATTGTTCATATGAGCATGTAATTATTGATATGTTCATTTCATATTAGTATGGAATGCATTGGATATTTATTTTTCCATTCTTGTGATACTTTACTAAGAAGAATGTATTTAAACTCCATCCAGGTAAATTTAAAAGATATAAAGTCTCTATCTTTTTAATGGATGAATAGTATTTCATTATGTATATATACACACACACACACACACACACACACACACACACCACAGTTTGTTATTTTTTCCATAGGTGTGCAGTGGATGCCCTGTATTATGGAATTATCCTATTGATGGTTTGGTCTTTTCTTATGCTAGAGCTTTTGGAATATGTATCTTGAAATTTCCACATTCGGGTGGTGCCTGTGGCTCAAGGAGTAGGGCGCCGGTCCCATATGCCCTAGGTGGCAGGTTCAAACCCAGCCCTGGTCAAAAACCACAAAAAAAAAAAAAAAAAAGAAATTTCCACATTCAAAATATACCAAGGTAGGATTTTAAAATAATAAATATGTGTTATCTGAAGTAAGAAACAATAAAATAAAATAAATTCCAGCCTTAACACCCAAGTATGATATAGATTTATATATCCATTTCTCATAAAAACTTTTCAACACTAGGACCTTGAAAAAGTGAAAGCTTATTTTCTTCTGCTACACTATGGTGGAGTGAATTTATTTTTGCCCATCTTATGAAATGGCATAACTAGATCCTGATTCTATGCAAGGGATCCCATTTGCAACTCTTCATAATTTTTTTTTGGCTAAAATAAGCTTCAATTTTTTCTTTGCTGTTTTTCTTTTTATTTCTTATGCTTAATCTCTATTCTGTACAATGAAAGGTCATTTACCATGTGAAGGCCTTTTTTTCAAATTGATTGGTTGTATCTTACAAAAAGCAAAAATTTTATGCATACTACAGATGAAGTCAAAGTCTCAAAATAAAACCATTAATAAATATTCACTTTGTGATATTCCAGAGACATTATCAAATGCTGATGCATAAATATAATTCACTTAAAATATATAAGAAAAATTTGTTAAGTAAATCTATATATTTCTCTCCATATAGATATATCTTAGCTAAACACACAAATTATGATCATATTTAATACTGCCACTTTATGTTATTTTTATTGGCCAGGTATCCTATACTGGGAATGTTAGAAAAGGTTAAAAACAACATATTTCTTTCTTTCTTTCTTTCTTTTTTTTGTAGAGACAGAGTCTCACTGTACCGTCCTCGGATAGAGGGCCATGACATCACATGGCTCACAGCAACCTCTAACTCTTGGGCTTACGTTATTCTCTTGCCTCAGCCTCCCAAGTAGCTGGGACTACAGGTGCCCGCCACAATGCCCGGCTATTTTTTTGTTGCAGTTTGGCAACATATTTCTTATTTCTATTATTCCCACTAAAGTGATAACAATATGCTTCTTAAAATTTGAACCTCCTTTCCATGGATGAAACTATAAATTTCATAATAATATTTAATGATAGCACATAATATCTGATATTTTAAGCAAGTGTGAGGATGTGCATACATGAGTATATGATGGTGTATATACATATGTGTGTGCTTGTGTGTATGTAGGTCTCGCCATTTCTCCCACTACATAAATGGAGAACATAAGTGATAAATACTGAGCATCATATCTGAACTTAAATATCCTAAATTAAATAGTTCTCTTTACTCTAGGATAATTTTATTATTATTTTGTGGCCAATACCACTGTCAAAGGTGCAAATTACAGGTTGATGAAATGGTACAGAAGTAGATTCCTAGGAAATGTTATCTAACTATGCATGAATTTATCTCATAAAACCTGCATGTTCTGTTAGAACTCTACCTTGATTCTTCCATTTGGTGATTATATCTCTGGTAAGCTCAATGGCAGAAAAGAGTTTAATTATACCTTTTATAATTTCCACCCTACCAAATTTAATTAAAATCTCTATTTGGTTGATATCTATGATTGCTAACCCCCTAATTGAATACTATATAAAGAAATTACAGTTATAAGTTTTTGATTGTAAGGAGACTATAACACCAACTAGATGTATTAAATCATTCATTGTAGGTACCCAATAAGGGAGTGTGTGTGTGTATACAGATTCCTCTTTCTTATTCACTAGCCCAGTATAAATGGCTCATGGGGTAATTTTTTCATAACTCTATATTGCCAGTGCTAAATGGTTTTTAGCTTAACACTATATAAGGCTTTTACTGAGGGGAGATATTCTTCACCAGTTCCTTTGGTGAAGGAAGAAATGAACACAAAGGTAAGTTAAGCAAGTACAGAAGAATACTTCAGTTTAACCCTAGGGCCTGGATGGCAGAGTTTTCATGCAAACTTGACCTGTATTACTGTTTATTTTGTTGATTCAGAGTTTTATCACACTTGTACATAGTATAGTCACATATCACCAACTTTCATCACACTTAGACCATGTGTGTTTGTGTGCTCAATTTAAAGCTTTAATGAGTTTTGAGTATAGTTAAACCCTCCATGCTCTGGGTCACAATTCTTAAAATAAAGAATTATTTGGAACTCTAGCTTCTTATTTTCTACCTATCCTCCCACCCCCCACTCTGGCTCCAAGGAATATGACAGGGTTTAATTTTTTAATGTAGAGGCCCAGTAAGGAATTTTGAGTTTATGTCATTATAAATATTTCTATAAACATGCTAAGGTAGTGTATCTCTTGACCACTCTTTGCTAGTATATTGTGATGAGCGTAACTGATTTTTGGTTTCATCTTATGGTCTATGGCATCTCTTGCTGAGTTTGAAACAGGATTTTGCCACTATACACCAATGGGCAGGGAGAATTTGTTTTTTAACATTTAGCATAAATATTAATTTGCCCTCAGTTCATTTTTTTTTACTACCTTTTGTAGTCTGGAGACTGAAGCCAAAAACTAGGCTGTCCAATATGTGGGATCTAGATGTGCGGATAGCAAAATCGTTTTCCTTCCAAAGAATTCTTTATGTAAACTGTAGCTTTGTAGATTTGGTTCTAGCTGGGAACAATAGCCAAGGAAAGATAATTCAGCCTTTCTAGCCAGTGTGAAAAGCTGAATCGGTCTCGCTCTTCCCATTAGGCAATATATGAAACCCACCTGGGGATCTTGGGAAAGTCTGTTCAACACTCCCACTATGCTGTTTTGTTTTTCTCTTCCCACAGCCCAACCTCTGTGAACTCCAAGGGACATTCAATCTTTCCAGTCTCCCCCTGCCCCGTAATGAAATATACAAGTGTAAGAGCTCCATTAAGGATTCCAAATACAATTGGTCTTCTACCATTAAGTTGGAAACAGTTGAGAATCCTGTTAAAAAAAAAAACCCTCAGAGCTCATCCCTGAACCACAAATCTCAGAAGCAATTATTTTTTTTTATCATATATGCCATTTCATAGATAAGCTATTGGATGTTGTCAAATATAAATTGTCAAAGGAAACAAGGTAATGACATGTGCTTGACTGTGAATGTTCCATTGACTCATTTTTTACGCCCACGTCTCCATAAGAGAGCCCTTTGTAGCAGTGTTTACAAGGCTGGTCACAGCCCATTCTTTTCCTAGCTGCCCAGCACTTGCTTCCTCTTCAACGGATAAGGCCTCATAATTATTGGAAGATAACGCTAACTGCATTGCTTTTTATATACTTAAGGAAATTCAGAAATCGGAAATACAACCTGTGAGGCCAGGTTCATGTTCATACAGACTTTTAAAAGTGTTAAGATTTCCAGAATGGTTTTATAGGAATCATTAACGTTTTAAAAGGCACCAGTTTCCTTCTATCATTAGTGATATGTATAACAGTTTAATGTAATGCTACTTTTAATTATCACAGTCCTTTCTTTTAAATATTAAATTTCCCTCTCTAAACTGTCCTGAGTTCTCTTTAGAGTCTCATCTGTCACTGTAAATGCCATCACTTTATTCCTCCTTTAGATGCAGTGACAAGCCCACTCTTATCCCAAGCTTTATCTCTTTTTCCATCCTTTATTGTACTACAAAGATCCCTTTTTCATAGTTTACAGCTGTATCCGCTTTCCACACGTGGCAAATGATTGCCTCGGTAAAGGTATTTTCTGTTTCAATCTTGCATTTTCCCAAGGGAGAACAAAAGGGACAAGCTTTCTGGAGTTGGTTTCACTGAGAAAATTGTTTAGAATTGCCTCATTCCTCAGCAGATTAACGAATGCATACAATCCCAGCTTAAGTGCTATTGTACTACACAATTTGTCCATTATACTTTGTCCTTTCCATTTAGAAAACCCCTCACCAATTAAAGTAATACAGCCTTCCAATACCTGCTCCCAATTAAATCCGAGCTGTATTACCTGCCCCAATGCAGCTGGTCACAGATTCCTACCACTTACTGGCATTCATTAGGCTTGTTCATTACCAAGGGCATGGTGGCAGGAATTCAAGCCACTGCCTTCCTTTTTGGGCTCACCAAAATTATCAGCTTTCCACCCTAGGCCCCAATAAGGACAGGATTAAGTATAAGGAGAAGGAATTCATACAGTAGCAACTCTCATTGTTTCTGCTGTGCGCCTGTCCTCTCTTCCTCCATACATCAAAAGGATACAGGGCAGGTACAAAAGGACACTCATCTTAATTAAAGGATCACTTTCCCCTTTCTTTAGAGTCCTGAGCATACCCCCCAGCTTTGTTCTTCTGTCTTTACTTCCCTCCCCCTTCAGGCCCTTTCTCCAAGACCACAGTGAGAACAGTAAAGAAAGGCTCTGAAACTGACCAAGGAGCCCACTTACTGCGAGAGCTTTGTGTTGAAGAGCAGGGCTTTCCAGTTTCAGGATGAACTCATTTTGAGAAGTGTTGTTTTTCTATCTGAAGCTTACAGCATCACAGAGAAAGGATGCGGGTGTAAATGGAGGGAAGGCACAGGAAACTGCAACTTAATTACTAATGTGGCATGATTATGTTAGGGATTTCTTCCAGATAAATCTTAATCTACTAAGAACAATGAGCTAAATACATTTTGTATGCAGTAGAACCTCCATAGTTGACCACTTCTCCATATTGACCACTACCTTGAATTGACCTCATTTTCACAGACCAGACATGTGCCACATGTATGTATCAATACAGTAGTCCCAGTTCTTTATGTTGACCAGTTGGTTAGTCCCTTTGGCAGTCAACTTACAGAACTTCTCCTGTGTGTGTGTAACAACCAGCTTCTTTCTTCACATTCATTTTGAAGAAGGAATACAGAAGATGATTCTTTGGGAACAATGGTGGTTCTCTGTCAAGACTACAATCAGAAAATTAAAAAAAAAAAGGATGAAAGGGGGTCATTCCACAGATGGGAAAAGATCACAGATTAAAGAGGGGAGGTGTATCATAAAGGTGTATCATAAGACAATATAGAGAAAAATTTGGGTGGGAAGAAAATACATGTTACTACCAGGAATAGGAAATTCGAGATTCATGTACTGGGACTATTGGCAAAATAAAAAGTCATGATGTCTTGAATAAGAAGTGCTTCTCGAGCCCTGAAAAAACCCAGCTAGAGAACTGACTCAGGCAGGAGAGGTTCAGTTGAGTCTCAAAGTTCCTCTGATAGAAGGACCAGGAGCAAATTCCACCCATCTTGTCTGGAGAGAAGAGATGAGATCCTGCAGTAAAATATCCCTTTTAAAAATATTTGTTAAGAGATGGAGTTAACAATACTATTATGAAACCAATATATGAATGATGAAACACATCTGTAGTCCAGAAAGGAGGGGAGAGGTGAGGGAAGGGGGAAGGAGGGTATTTGGTGGGACATCACCTATTTTGCACAATGTAATGGTACATTTCAAAACTACTAAGAGTAGAATATAAATGACTTACCACAACAAATAAGTGAAGTGATGGTTATGTTAATCAGTTTGACATAAGCATTCCATATTGTATATCAAATCAGCACATTATACCTCATAAATGTATACAGTTATGATTTAATAAAAAAAGAGATGAAGTTAAAATATAACTTCTGAATCCCTGAATAATGACTTATTCTTGAGTCACTAACATTTTTAAAGGGACTTCAGTGAACTTGTGCCTCTAATGTGAAAGCACGGTGGGGAAATCCTGGTCTTAGAGAAACTCCTGACATTCTCAAAGGAACAGATACACGGTGGGTGGATAATCAGTGAAAACCCACCCTAAGCAACTTTACTATAAGTCTTTATTGTATACATACAAATCTTATCAATGAACAGCACCATATGCATATCTGTGGCTTTTTTTTTTTTTTCTTAAGGGGGGAGATTGTATATTAGTGTTTTCCTCTCAATTAACTTCTAGGCAATTTTCCCAGCTAAATGCATAACATCTCTGGCAAGATGCCAAACAAAACCTTAAGACCCAACACTAAATTCTGCACTTATACAGGCAGCTTAGATTTTCATGCGGTGAATTGGAAGCTTGCCAGCAACTCCCACTATAAACCCAGCAGTGGGAAAGCTATATATTTTTTTATCAAGAAACTCTACTTTAGATTTCCAAGACCACTTGAAAATGGCATTATTTTAATGTGCCTTTTAGACAAAATAAAAGAAAGATTTAACCTGCTATTAAATTAACCCAATTAGCTATTTATTCCATGTAACCTTACACTTTGGATGATGTTAAATCAAATAAACTGGCGGCGAATGAATTTTTTTTTTTAGTGAATTATGGAAATTACAAGATGCATTGTAGACAATAAGTTCCTATGTCTTTTTCCTTATGCTTTTTATTCTGACAAGATTATCAGAATACTCACTTAAAAAAAATTCCCCTTTTTGTATCAGAAATGGAATTACCCAGGATAAACTGCAGCTGAAGAGCCTCCAGGGGTGGGGAAGAGGTGGCTGGGGAATTAGCAAGTGCAGGAAATCAAATAGAATTTACACAACACTCATTCCCTGGAAGGCTTGCCATCAATCCCTCAAACTTTGCTGTCTGTGTGCTTTTATTTGTATGTTCCATTCAACACATGTGTTCTTTCAATAATGTAGTACTTTTCAAAGCCTAACAGCAGTCAGGCCACTTTGGATCCCAGTCAAGCTTTGTTGATGTTAAATTTAGAACCAAACTCTAGAAGTTTGAGTTCACGTCCACTGGGATCTACACGTCGAGGTTAAAAAACACTTTCAAGAACTTGTATAGTGTCTGATAAACCTCTTTTAGTACTAAAAAGCTTTTGGAAAACACCATTTTGACGATTTAAGGGGCAATGAACCAGAAACATATGGATTAAGTTTCCTCTGTAATACTCAGGGGTTTAAAAATTAAGGGGGAAAAGCTTGGTTAAACAAATTTTGCCCAACCAAAAAAATTTTCAAGACAGGCCAAGATAGTTCGCCAGACTCCAAATACTGATGAGCTCTTTTTCTTTACTATTAACTATTACTCTTACTTTTAAAAAACTTTTGTTTGATAAATCTGGAGTTTTAAACACATATGGAATGGTTTCAGAGAATAGCAGTTCACATCAAAGTGATTTTGCGATTTCAGAAACAAATCATAAATCACAACCTAACATCACTGTAAATTTGTCTACATATATTTGAAAGCCAGGATAGTTTAGCCATGTAGCAGCACCCAGTTGTACTCGTGGTGAGGGTGCTCATGTCCATCTGCCAGGTCAGGTCCTTACAAAAAAGGGAGGATTCTACTCGCCGGACGTGTAGGAAGGTGAAATGAAAACTTAGGCAATGGTCTTGGGCACTAGTTTCCACCAAATGGGCATAACATAGACCGAAGGCACTTGTGGGACTTTTCCTAAGCAAATATGCAGAAAGATGATACCTTAGGACACTTCAGTAAAAGAGAAAATTGAAACCCCAACAGAATTGTTAATGTGTACTTTTTTCATTTTCAACGACTTCTAACAGACCTGGCAGCTACTTCTGCCTGTTTGGTCCTCTGTAGGTTTGAGCAAAAACACAGCACTCTCACTGCACAAAATATCCACAAAATAGTGTGACATTATATGAGGGTGACATTAACTATCTCAACCATCTTTAGTCTGTTCCTTCACTTGTCATCTGTTTTTTTCAAATCATGGATAGAAGAAGGCAGATTGGATACTATGTCCTATGTATGTGCAGAACCCGTCTTTGAAGAACCAGAATGTACACAGACTATGAAGCTAAGGGCACAAAAAGCAAAATACTAGTAAAGAAGAAAGAAAATGAAAGAATAACAAAGGCAAAAAAGAAACCAAAAATGGAAGGAAGGAAAGCAGAACAAAAGGAAGGAAGAAAGGAAGGAAGGGAGGGAGGGAGGGAAGGAAGGAAGGGAGAGAGGGAGGGAAGGAAGGACGGAAGGGAAGGAAAGAGGATAGAAAGAAAAGAGATGTTCAACTTGATAAATACTTACCGTACATTTTGTTGCATAACATTTTTTTCCTTTGATTAATTTCAGCAGGTAATCGCCATTTTTCAAGCAAGTCAATTATAATTGCATGTGATGTGATGGTGGCAGTGGTGAAGGTAATTGTGGTGAGGGAACAGATCAGCATTTGGAACATTTAGAAACTTTAAAACTGTCTCTGAGAGAGAAGTGGCAGTTGGATGTTAAAAAGAAAATGAAAACAAAACCCGAAGACCTCCGTGTAAGTATTTTAGAAGAGCCATAACAGTCATTTGACATTTAAGGACACTGCAGCAGCAGTTAACTAGTTGACTATGGAGAGCTGATATTTAAGAAAAAGTTGTATTCATACTGGAAAAACATCTCAAAATCTCTGCACCACTCTGGACAAAGATATAAAATTAACTACGCTCTATATGGTCTATTTTACATAAGAGGCCAATGTGTCTACAGAATGGAGTGGCTATGACAAAAGATCTTACCCTTTTTGCAGATAGTAAATTAATTTTTTGTTTGGAACTCTTAAGTGAGTGGAAGATAGGTGATTTTATTAGTGGATGAATCTCTTACATATGTATTAATGAGTCAACTGGCAATTGAGAAATAGCTTAACATATCTTTTTTTTTCTGTCTCCTAACTAGAAAAAAAATGCTTTTTCTTCCATAAGGGCAGTCTAGAAGATTGGGCATGATTCATATTGCATCTTATTACCCCCCTGAATTTGTGTCTATTTATGTAAAAATTAGCATAATTTGACTTAAAAACTTCTATTACTTTGTGAAAGAGTTATTTCACATATTTCTCACCACAAGCAGCAGCAGGCTCTTAGGAAGACTTTTCTGCTGGGAATGAGTATTCTGTGCTATACTTGTATTGATACATAGCTACCCTGTAACGTGTACAATCCAAAATTGCAGAGAAGTGGGCTAGTAAAAAAATATGCATGCACTCAGGATTCTTTGTATGAATTTTCAAAGATATCATTGTACTGAAAATACAAGAAAAGGCACTCTGCTTTTAAGCACGCTTGCTTTATTTAAAATGCATTTTTAAAAAACCTATGCTAAGTTTCTGGGGTGGTCTAGGAGGGTCTGCCTGCCCACTGACAGAGGGGCTGTCTCATGTACCAATTTCCACCTAGCACAGCTCATGCATTAACTTTATGTGTGGCAGAGCTCTGTAGCATGTGTGCCTTTGTCCAGGCCGTGAACTGTTAGAGAGCAGGGATTATCTTTATTAGGAATAAAAGCTGATGTACAAGACTAAAATAAATAAACACATAAATAAAATCTGGAAGCCTTTCAAGTCTAGAATTAGTGTCAGAATCCCAGGTGGGGAGGCGATGTCAGAAAGCCTAACTCAGAATTTCTGATAAAGGTAAATGAAAGATGACAGGTGGTTCTAAAATGTAGCCACAATCAGCAACTAGAAAGGAGGAATTACCTAAATGTGAATCAGAATCCAAAATAAGGGTCAAGAGGCATGTGAAGGGCTAAGCCAAAAAGGCCACACTGGCCAGGACTTGGGGACAGTAGACAGCCGATGATCGGTCCAGGGCTTCTCAGAGTTTTGAGAGAGAGTGAAAAAGGAGCAAGGGCTCAGGATAAAAGACAGCCAGGAAACCAGGGGTGGGGTGAGGTCAGCAGGTCACTGTGCCCTCATCAGTCAAGGCACACACCTGGCAGCCAGGCCCGGACGCTGGACCCTGGCTGGCTTCTACATTGGAAGGGTTAGGAAGTAAAGCAGATGTAAAGATAGAAATCTATTTATGCAGTTATTTGTTTATTAAGAAACTAGTCATTATTAAAAAGCTACCAACTACAAGGAAAATAACTACTTGCTTCCATGGGGGTAGTTTATTTCTGTACAGCAATTACTTCTGAAAGGTGAAGATTTCTTTGAACTAGGAAGACATGATACTGTAAAATATGCATCATTTCAAGACCTCGTTCTCCTGTCTTTGCACTGATCTTTCTGCTCTCTTATTGATTCATGGCTCAGTGTCCAAACATAATTTTGCCGTTTTCAACAGAGTTCAAAGCCGGGGAGATGCTATCTCATCAGTTTTCATAATTTCCATATGATTCACCATCTGGCTTTCTCTTCTCTCTGGGGCTTACATTCCCCACCATGCCTCTCTGTGCACCATATACCTCCGCCACACCTGTAACTCCTTCCGGAACGCACAGGGTACTTCCCTGCTTCTGAACCTGCATATGCTGCTCTTTCTCTCTCATTTATGCAGTCAATATTTGTGGAGCACCAGATATTTGCTTAATCCGTGCTGGGAAGTAGTGGCTTGACACGGTGATCTCGGGAGCTTTCTGCTACTTGTTCTTATCCTCCAAGACTCCACTCTATCTTCCTAAGGAAAATCTATTCTGCCTCCCCATCAAAAATTTTTCATATCTTTTTAAGTGCCACCCTGGGGTGGGGGGAATATATATGTAGCAGTATTGCACCAGAGTTTTTATTTTAATTAGTTATATGCATGTGTCACCACTAGGGGATAAGCTGGGCCCATTGTGCCTCCATCAGTGTTATGCGTGGTAATTATTCATTTCCTCTTCCTTAAATAGATGATTGATGAATTGATGGATAGGTGGATGGAAAGCTGGACAAAGGGATGAAGGAATGGATGATTATTTGAATATATACAGTTGAATATTCTTTATTTCTTGAATTCAGTGCACAGCTCATCACCATTCAACTCTGCATTGCCTTCCTATCTCAAACTAGAATCAAGCACTTTTTAATCTAAGCAGGACTTCTATATAAAAAAACAAATAGGATAATTCCTCCTGTGTTTTGTCATAGAACTACTCACTGTAAACATTACGGTGTACAAATAGTACTCTGTGACTACACTAAACTTTTACGTGGAGTAATGGTGTATAATTAACAATTCAATGACAGAATATTAGTTTAATGATCAGCCAAGGTGTAACTGTCAAAAGAGGGTCTGCACCGTGGTTTGAAGTATTTCTATAAGAAACAGATTTGTGAAAGAAAAATATTTGTATGAAAAAGCCAATTAAGCATCTTTGTGGAAGGACATAATGATCATTAATTAATATTCAGTAGTTAAATGTTTCTAATGTGTTTTGATTATATAAAATTATTGAATCTGAATTATCAATTTATGCATCTTCAACTTTCTTCTAGAGATATTTTCCAAATGAGTATATACTATCTTTGTACACTTAAAATTCATACATAGTTGATATTCATATTTTAGTAGATCCTATGTAGAAAATGAAAGTTTGCTCTATCATGTTTTGACAATTTAAAAAATTCATTTCTCCATCCAAAAAAATCCTTGATACAGTAGACTGATTCTGGCACAGGTATCATAATTCAGAAATGTGTAAAAAAATGCTCAGAGAAAGACATATCTAATATCACGGTCCTAACACATTTGATATAGATATAGTATCGCCGAGCTCATTATAGCAGACCCTATACTATAATTATATTACACACATTTTAAATTATCATTATAATTTAAGTCTGCAATTTTGTTTGGGGCTTAGATTTTCCATATTTGTTCTCACATGTGAATCATTTAAATTGTTGAAGTAGAATCTGTTTAGCTGTTTTGAATTATATGAATGAAAGAAAAAATACTTTCTCTTCAAAGCAAATTAAGATATTTGTGGATTCAAGTGAGACTGTCTGAATTTATAGGCTTGAAAATTTCAGAGTAAATATGAATTTAAAAATATTTCCTAATTTCCCTCAAATGCAGTTTAAAATTACAAATAAATTAACATGTTGATATAAATCTAATAAGATTGTTACTTTATTCAGTGATCTTAATTTTACTGTACCAAGAATATTGAAGTTAAAATTAGCATCACAAATTGTTAGATTTGTTCACTTACGCTATTTTGGTGTATGTGAGTACATGAGGTTTCTTTTTAATATTTGGGTAAGACACTCAGAGGTACAAATCAAATAATCTATTATTGTTGCATTTATGTCTGAAATATAATTATATGAACATACAATAGGCAGAATTTACTAAACATTAATTTACCCTCAGCAGATGCAGTTTGTTACTGGTAGTTGAAATTTTTAATTGGAGACCTGGATGCCATTAGCTCTTTATGCCATGCGTTTATGTATTTATACATTGTAAGGAAACTCGGCAAACATTCCAAACAAATGTTGAAAAGATTTAGGTTAAAGTTTGAAAGAAAGGAGACTTCTATCCTTTCTAGAAATGACTTAAAATATCAGCTTTATTAAAAAAAAAAATCACTAAGTCTTGTCTACATTCAACCTTATTTCATGTTTTTCATTTCATAATGCAGTAATTCTCATTGTTTTATTTCTTTCAAATATTTACCGTTGGAACTCAGCAGAGAGACCTAATGATTAGGTTGAACTTTTCCCTTTGATGGTTGTAAGTATTTCAGATTGTAATAAAACTCGACATGTTAAATTTCGCTCTCCTGACATTTATAAAACAACAGCAACGACAAAAGGGCACTCGAGTAAATCCCTAAAGACTCCCAGTCGCCGGGTTTTTCAGGTTCCCCTGGTCTTCAACACTCTCTTGTCTGACCCAGACTAAGACTAGCAGAGGTGGCTAAAAATAACTCCTCAAACCCTGGCCAGAGACTCCGGCACGGACTGGGGCTGCAGCTGCCGTTTACACTCAGGAGAGGCTACAGAGAGAAAAGCAAGAGATCTGAACAGTTGGCATCGCGCACTCACTGCTGAAGCTTTTCCTCTGTATTTTTATAGAAACTTTACTAAAAGGTCTGGTAGACAACGGGACTCATTTCTCTTTCCCAAGCACCTCAGGCAGCCAGAAGCCCACAGTTTTCACTATTGTTAGTGTGGAAGAATGTGCTGTCTGTCCTGAGATTGCCAAGGTGAATGACCATTCCAAAATCCTCTAACGCAGATGCAAGGAGATTTAGCAATCACTCAAGGCCAACGTTATTTGGAAAGATTTTATACATTGTATGTTATAATACATACTCAGAACCTGTAAAGCAGCTAATTTGGATTGAAAACAAGAACTATCAAAGTAGATTAGCCTTAGGAAAGTTGTGCAGATAATGTTTTCCTGACAGTATGCAATAGCATGACAACCTCGCATAGAAATCACAGTACCTTCTAAAATTTTAGCACACCTGCTTTATTTTGAAATGTATTTTGGTACTATTAAGGGTAAGTACAGTTGCCTCCCCCTCCCCTTTAATGTTGCATTTCACCTAGAAAATCTTCTAACCCTTCTCAAGACTTTGCTATTTAAGTAAAATGTAACTGTGTAGTATTTTATAAATTAAAGCATACTTTGAAATTATTGTAACTCCTAATGTGCTATATGAATTTTTATTGCCATGTATTGAGCATTAACATTTATTCCCCCAAATTTCAATTTTAACTTAAATATATATAATGTCAACTTTTAAAAAATTGTCTTATGACTATGGTATTTTTGATCCACATCACCAATGTTCCCATTGCTATTTAAGCATTAAAAAGTGAGTAAGCAGAAATTTTAATTGTCTTCTGTTTTAAATGTAATTTTGTAATCCCTTCACACTTTCTTATGAGCCATCTTTCCTTGGTGAGACGGGAGTTGGCAGCATTTTTAATTTGGTTAATTGTTTCGGCACATTTTCATATTTCAGGCATTATTTAGTGTCTGTGTGTAGAATGTGGTAGTTGTCACTTAGATTTTCTCAATGAAAATTTTTTGCCTGTGTAATGGCTCTGTTGCAACAAAGTATTAATTGTAATCAACAAGGGAGGATAATCAGCATATTAAATATTGTGAGTGTCATTTATAGAACAAAGTCATTCCTGACTTAAAGGAATCCTGTAATTTAATTTTTTCCTAGTGGTGGGTAAGGTGGAGTAATCTAGCATAGCACCGTCCATTAGAAGTTTCTGTGAGGATGAAAATGTTTTGTATCTGTGCTGTCCAAGATGAACATGAAAGTGAAAAATGAATTTTAAATTTTCTTTAAGTTTAATTACTCTCTATTTAAATTTAAATACTAACTGGTCTAGAGCCAGATCACATGCATTTGAGACCTGATTTCATCTCCTGTTCTGTGGTGTGGGGGCTGTTACACTCCCTGAGCTCCAGTCCTTATATTTTTGAAGTGCAGGTAACAGTGCCAACCCCATAGGGTTGTTACAAAGATTTAATCAGATGCCAAACCTTAAAACAGTGCCAGGCACGTGTTAGGCACTCAAAAAACAGTAGCTACTTCTATCATATAAGTTTGTATTTTGCATTTCACAGTGGTCACCCTAGCTTGGCTATGACCTTTTTTTTAGCTTAGCAATTAAAATTAATAATATATAATAGTAACTGAATCAAATAGATTTGGATTCAGCCTTTACTGGTAGAGTAAGTGTGGAGTTCTGGAAGTTTTTCTAACAAAAGGTGCAAGCAACAGGCTAATCTTTTCTTTTGGTGTACATAATAACATAAGGTGATTTTAAGAAATTTGTGTAGTCTTCTTTAAAAAGAGTATTTTTATGTATTTGAGTAATTTTCAGGGTCTGTATGTAAAACAAAGTATATTAAAAAATCAGCTTATATATTGTATAAAATACACTGTTTTTACACTGTATATGTAGTCATGCTTGAGATATTCAAATTAAGATAGATATAGTATTTAGATTAATTTCTATGTTTATACTATAGGAAACTGAAGTACTAACATCAATAAATATATAATTCACATGAAAATATCCTCATCTTATCCATCTATAGTGACAAGCTTATTTAATTAGCATCTCCCATTGTCAAAATTAAGATTTGGATTTTGATGGATAAAATTCTAGATAGTGGTAGCCTCTGAAATTAAGCAAGCATGGAGTCAGAAGGTAAGTTCATAGACATGTTAATCATTTGCTTTCTATTATACGTTGTCTTATGTTTGAGTTTTAAATATTAAGGTATTTCAAAGTAGAAGATGTGAATTAAGAAATTGCATAAAATGAATGCTTCATGGAAAGGCTGATCTGGAGTTGAGACAAGAACATTTCAAAGCATGAAAGCAAGAATCTGTTCTTGGTGTGTTCGAAATGGAACAGGCTTCAGCTTGCTAGGTGTTGTCTCCGTCAGGCTGGTCTATTACAAACTGCTTTAAGAACTATGTTGAAAGTGGGTTGTGTGAATTCACCCTCTTCCAAAATGATTTTTTTCATACTAAATTTAGATTGTTAAAAAATTAATATCAAAATGGTATGTCAAGGAAGGCAAATACCAGGTACTATCATCAACAAATATTTGCTGAGTTCTGAGTGTCTAGATCTGTACAGTGTTATAAGGCTTTCAAGCAGGTGAAAGATGGGACTGTTTTCCTTTAAAGCTGATGTTCTTAAACTTGATCAATGGAAGCCTGGTCACCCCATCTAAGCAGCCCTGCAATCATATGTGAGTGAGTACACAGGTGCTTTTATGTAAGGTGCAGACCCAAGGTAGTATAAATTGTGGGAGTATCAATATTTATTTGTTTCATCCTCAAAGTACTCTGACTGCAAAAATATTAATCATTAATCTTCTTGGGTCACATCTAAATAGTAGCTGAGAAAAGCCCAAATACTAACCTTCTTCCAAAATGATTTTTTTCATACTGTGCTAAATAGTCTTTTTACTGTGCTAAATAGTCTTCGATTCAGGGTTTAAATAGTCTTTTTACTGTGCTAAATTGTCTTCGATTTAGGGGTTCTTCTGTGGTTCACTGTGACCAGTGATTACTAGTGTTCAGTTTAGTTTAAGCCCTGTAAAATTAATGATAACCTGTATCCCAGTGTCTGATGAGTCAGTCTCTTTCAGGTAATCAAAGTTTTGCTAGTTTTGCCCTTGAAATCCAGGACTGTGAGTTAGAGTATCCTATACATTAGCGGCCCCGTTCTTCTTTTTTTTTTTTTTGGTATTCACATAACTCCTAAAAAAATTGGACAAACTGTATGTCCACTAATTTAAAATAAGAAAATGTAAAAAAAAATTTCCTCCTACATTTAAATATTTTCAAAGAATAGCATTTCTGGTATAATATAAATATTGACGTAAAAGAAAACTTCTGTACAACTCCTTAAAATGTATGCAATGAAATCTAAATACCATTGAGATTCAGTTTCTACCACCAACCATTTAAGAAAATATGCACAGGATGTACTTGAAAAGTCAGAAACTTTATGTGTGTATTGTTCCTTTTTTCCTTGAACTCAATTTCCATTCCACTTCCCCCAAAGAAGTTGATCCTAATGCAATATGCTTAGAAGTCATTCATCGATCATCAAACCTTGCTTTTTGGCAATAAAAAAAAAAGTATGCAAATTGAAATTCTAAAAATAATATTCTGTGACCATCACCATTTATTTATACCTCCTCTTGGGATGAAGTCAGCATTATATTTAGTACATAGTTGATGCGAACAATATAAACATCTGAGGAGACTAACAGTAAAAGCAGTGAGGCTTGTGATGAGCTGCCAAAGGGTGGTTTCCCCTACAGTATTTCCTTCTGGATGCTCTATTTGTTTTGCTCTTTTAGGGATCTTGATATGGTGCACTATTTGACAGTAGTGCAGTGAAGAAGTAACAAACAAATTAATTCAATATTGATAAAAGAATCAAATGTAAGGCATGAAACCATAAGAACTCTAGAAGAAAATGTTGGAAAAACTCTTCTAGACACTGGTCTAGGCAAAGAATTTATGAAGACACCAACACATAGCAACAACAAAAATAAATAAATGAGACTTGATGAAATTAAACAGCTAAAGAAATCAACACAGCAAATAGACAACCTCCAGAATGGGAGAAAATATTCTCATGCTACACATCTAACAAAGGGCTAATATCCAGAATCTATAAAGAACTCAAGCAAATCAGCAAGAAAAAATGTCAAGCAACCCTGTTAAAAAGTGGGCAAAAGACATGAACAGAACATTTTCAAAAGAAGATAGACAAATGCCAAAAGACACGAAAAGAATGCTTACACTTTGTTGGTGGGACTGCAAATTAGTATAACATCTATGAAAAATAGTATGAAGATTCCTCAAAGAACTAAAAGAACCATTTGATCAAGCAATCCCATTATTAAGTATTTATTCAAAGAAAAAGAAATTATTTTTATCAAAAAGATACCTGAACTCAAATGTTTATAGCAGCACAATTCACAATTGCAAAGATTTGGAATAACCCAAGTATCCACTGTGAATGGATTAATAAAATGTGGTATAATGTGGTATATGTATACCATGGAATGCTCAGCCATGAAGAAGGATGGGTTATTGACGTTTGCATCAATATGGATAAAACTAGAGACCATTATCCAAAGTGAGATATCTAAAGAATGGAAAAACAAACAGCACCTGTTCTCCCCATTAAATTGGAACTAACCATCAGGTTACATGTACACAGAGGGTAGCAAAACTCAGTGGAATTCAAGCAGGTGGGAGGCGGGAAGAATGGATGGGCAAAAACGTATCTAATGGATACAATGAACAGTAACTGGGTGACAAGCACACTTATAACCCTGACTCAAGCATTTCAGAAGCAAGCCATGTAACCAAAAACACTTGTATGCCCATAATCCATATTTTGAAAGAAAAAAAAAAAGAAAGAAAGAACAGCTCTTAAAGACTGATTATCACTCCTCACTCTGTCTCGTTTCTGAATTCAGAGCACTTGATCTTATAGGCCCACACATCTATTTCTAATGTCACAGTGCCTCCTTAGTAGGTAACTCTATAGGAGACAAAGAATACCAAGGAGTCATCATCAACAACACTATTTGGAATGCTCTCTTTGTTTAGCATCCAGGCATAATGTGCCTTGAAACAATGATGGATGGGAGTTATAAGGATTTATTTTATAAAGTGAAGAAAGACTGGCTGTGATGAGAACATGGCACTCCAAAGGAAAATAATGGGCAGACTGGAGAATTTTTGAATTTGAAGAAGGTCTTTAAGATCTAGTAGTTCTAAGATCCATGGCAATATGGCAATAAAATTGAATTGCATTGAATTCTACCTCCCTGTTGTTGTGTCTCTTTTGCAATAGGATGCTGCTTCTCTGTTCTTCTCATGGCTGTTCTTTACACCTCTGTGAGCAGGAGAAAGTCACGATGCTGATGTGTGAGTTCTGGTGTCCAGGCTTCAAGAGGCCCTACAGCTTCTGTGTAGATGCTCCTGGCAACTTCAACTCACCATGCTGTGCAGAAGCCCCATGTGGGAAGCTGCATGGTGAGAAGGCACGTAGAGAGGGACTGAAGCACTTCCTCCAACAACCAGCACCCACTATGAGGCATGTGGGGCCATGGAGCTAAGATGACCTTGCAGGTGCATGCAGGGAAAATTAGCAAGGGCAATGCCATGACCATGCACCCACAGACTCAGGAAGACTCAGAACTCTTTGCTGTTTTTAGTCACTAAAATTTGGGGTGGTTTGCTAAGCAGTGATATGCAACTGATGCATCCATCAATTTGAAAGATGTTCTCTACAATTGTAAGTTATTTACTCATTAATAGTCTCTTTTGATAAGATAAATATAAAGTTGCTTAATTTCCACGAATAAATGTTCCACATTTTTGGTTAAAAAGTATTATGTCTCAGTTCTAGTTATGTTAAAGAATTTACTTTCAAAAACACCCTAATATAAATTAATACAAACATCTAAGCTAGGTTCTGAACATATGAAACACACACACTCCCCTCCTCATACAGAATAAATTAGAAATCGCTTATATTCCATTTAATGTACTAAGTCAGATAGAATTTTCATGAGTACAAAAAAATCAGAATCTGACTTATAATATGTTCACAAGAATAATACAGGGAATTATCAAATGAGTTATTTTATTGTGTGAATATCGATTACTTCTAACAAAAATGACATTGATTTGGGAATTTGAGACATAACCACAACATCTGTAATAAGGCATTATTTTCCAACTGACCCAGGCAACATCATAAACTATTTTGTTTTAGCCACAATTCTTTTGGAGTTCTAAATGGTTTTATGTAGTCTATTAGAAAGCCAAAATAAAAACCAAATGATTTGGAAGGACTAAGAGCTTATTTTCAAATACAAAGTTAAAGTTCTTCTGTTCACTTTATGTTTAAATCAATTTTCAATTGCTTTAATTTCAATATTTTTCCTTGTGGACACTCAAAGATTAAGAGTATAAATCCTCTAAATACCCTCATCGCATCACATTTTACTTCCATGAAACATGTGGCATAGGAGAGCTCAGAACTATGCCTCTCCCCTAGAAGACGGTTTTGTTTCAAAGAAGGACACAATATGGCATATTAGATGTTAATAAATAGAATGCAATGTGAAAATTAATAAAATCAGAGAGAACTAGAAGAAAAAAAGCCCCTTGGAGGTCTTTGGGCACACATACACTACACTGCAGATGAAGGAAGTGGGCATGGGTTGGCAAAGGAATAATTAAACTCTAAGGAGAACTTAAACCCAGATCTCTTAATCCCCCCATAGACTTTTGTCTGCAGGTACCCAAGCCCTTAGTGGAAACCCTTGGGACCAGATGTTTTCAATCAGATTCTTTCCTGTTAGGTATTAGCTACACATCATCTATATTTGATAGTATCTGCAATCAGATTGGTGATAATATCCCATAAGCAACAGTATCGACGTTTCTGCAATGAAATGTATGGTTATTCATACTCGGTGGACTAAATAAAAATTACAAAGCTCTTTTATCCGTTCAGATTGAGTTCTGCTAGCTAATGAATTTCTTACCAAGCTTATAAAAAATAATAAATAATAATAAGTCAAACTCCTATTTCTTTGGCGTTTGGAAGGGATACAGGATCATATCTATTTCTTTCCCAGTACTTTCTTTTTTTGCTGTGGATATGCTTTTATCACATCCTTTTTCTGAGTTGTAGTTTAAAATGCAGTTTTTTAAAAGCTCTTTTACTTTTGCCCTTTTCTTAACATCTCTTTTCCCCCTCATGTTCTATATTAATAGCTATACATGGTGGCTTAAATGTGTTTCTGTTCCACTTAATATATGCAGATTGTTCTAATGGGGAGACATGTGAGTCACTGGCGAGAGACTAGGAGAAATCAGCCTTCACACACAAAATGAGGACTATATATGGATAGATCCAGATGTACATGTGACCCTTCAGATGCAGGGGGCAGCACAGAAGGATCAACACTGGGATCCAAATCTGTGGAAAGTACTCCAGGATTAAATAATGACATGATTTTGCATCAGTCAGAGGTCACGTATGTGTAGGGAGATCTACTTTGTCCTATGTAATAAAAGCTTATTTATTTAATTTTTAAATAGGGATACTGAGGACCAGCTATAACAATGTGGGGTGATACTACGCACATATGAACATTTTTAGTGGCACCAGAATTGAAATCGGGGCCTATTAAGAAGAAGAACATTATCAAATTAACATTACATTTGTTTAAAGTTCTCAGTTAATTATTCAAATGTTTCTTGAAGGAGGTTTACATTTTTAATTTAAAAATAGATTATAAGGCCAGACATGGTGGTTCATTCCTGTAATCCCAGTGCTTTCAGGGGCCAAAGCAGGAAGATCACTTGAAGCCATGAGTTTGACAACAGTCTGAGCAAACGTGAGAGAAGGTCTCTAGAAAAAACTAGCTGGGTATCATGGCATATGCCTGTAGTCTCAGCTACTGGGCAGGCTGAGGCAGGAGGATTGCATGAGTCCAAGAGTTTGAGGTTGCTGTGAACTGTGATGACACACGCCATTGCTCTCTGCTTGAGAACAGAGTAAGATTTTGTCTCAAAAAAAAAAAAAAAAAATTGACTACAAGAAATTGACTGTACTTTAAAAAAATACTCTTTTTTGTATCTTCTATAACTCTCAATACTTTAATACTCATATGATTTCTATTGGTTTCTGTGGGAGACAATATGATCTCACCAACCTATCCTCTTCTCTTTCCAAGCACATGGCAGGGTGCACTCCTCCACTCCTTCAAAGTAGTATATAGTTATGTAACTACATAATATATAGTTTTTTGCCAAAGATATATAAAATTAATGCCTTGCATCACTTCAAGGTGAAGAATTGAAAGGCAAGGCAAAATCTCCTGTTCTTACTTCCATTGGCTAGGAAGATTTCTGCATCGAGATGTCAGTACTATCAGATGTTGGAGCCTCCATTAGCCTGAGTCCCTGAGACATCTGATGGAGCAGAACATTTTTCTTCTTCCCTCTCTAAAACCGGTCCATATTGGACCTCTAGAATGACTGAAAAATTAGCTTGCTGCTTAAAGCAATTAAAAATTTTTAGCTTGTGGGTTATCTCAGCATAATTCTGGCCATCTGACTAGAAAAATATTTTCCCTATAAATGACTAGTTATCTGTGTAACACTCTGAATCTGGACTTTGTATAGCAAGTTTCAAAGTCTCTTTAATTCCTTTATGAAATGCCAGAGCTGAATAGATTTCCTGGCTTAGTGAGTTGAAAACATAATATATTCATACAACTCCCTCAAATTCTCTGGTAAACTATAGCCTGACAGCATTTGTGCTATATTTTTTATGACTATGGGATATAGCCACACTTATATATCAATGTTCTAGTCATACATCCACAAATACTGAGGGATTGTTATTGTTTCACTCCAACTTTAAAAATTATTTGCACAGTTAATGGGGAGTTATAGGGATCTGTTCAATACACATGTATATTCTGGAAAGACTTCAGTGGTGAAGTATTACAGGAGAAAAGCTGTTGTCATGAATTTAGAAGAAAGTATATTGATATTGCAGAAGAACAAAATCAGCATATCTGAATTCCAAAAATAGCCAAAATCCCCACATTAAATTCTATGAATCTCAGTTTAATCTATGTATGATAAAATATTCAAGAGCTTAAAGAAATTAAATATTTTAGTAAGAACTAGATATTTTAGCAAAGTCTTTCACAGTCTCTCTTTTTTTCTCCTTTATGAACTTAACATTGAGTCCAAAACTGAAACACTCAGAGTGGGACACATGTGTTCTAAGCACACGTATGAGCTAGAGGTCTAATTGCTACAATAATCCCCAGTCCTAGAGTTCCCCAATCACTGATTTTCTTTTTTAACTAATATTTTGAAAGAAGAGTCAGGTGTTACGTATTGGCTGTAGAGAAAATAAAACTGGAATATTGGAAACTAAAAATAGAACTACCATATGATTTAGCAATCCTGGTGTAGATTGTATATCTAAAGGAACTGAAATCAGTATGCTGAAGGGATAGCAGCACTCCCATGCTCACTGAAGCACTATTCACAATAGCCAAGATATGGAAGAAACGTCAGTGTTCATCCATAGATGAATAAAGAAAATGTGCTGTGTATATACACAATGAAATACTCTACAGACTTTAAAAAGAAGGATGTTTTGTCGCTTGACTCAGGAATGGAACTGGAAGACATCATCCTAAGTGAAATAAGCCAGGCACACAAAAAAAAACCCAAATATCATATAATCTCATTACATGTGGAATCTCATAAAAGTAGGTCTCACAGACACCGAGTAGAAAGGTGGTGACCAGAGCCCAGTGGGGCCTGGGGGGAGTAGAAAGAATGAGGAAAGGGTACAAAGTTTTAGTTAGACAGGAGGAATAAGTTTTAGTGACTTCTTGCACGGCATGATGACCGCAATGAATTGTATATTTCAAAATTGCCAGAAGAATGGATTTTTAACCTTCTCACACCAAAAAAAAAAAGATAAGTTGGTGAGGCATTGTATATTTAAATTAGCTACACAGACTCTTTCTACATCTGTGAAATATAATATACAGACATCATTCCATTAGCCAAAGGATACATGATTATTATTTTGTCAACTAAAAAAAAATGAAAAATTAGATTAAAAGAAAGAAGTATTTCAATGTTTTCAGTATTGAAAAATGCAATAAGATTGCTTTAGGGCTTCCATAGTGTGAGTGTGTGTGTGTGTACATGTGTTTGCATGTACCAGGATTAGCAAAGGCTTCTAAATTGCCTTAACTGAATTCAAGGTTTTTTTTTTGTATGTTTGTTCTTAATTCAATTCTTGCCTTACATGATGATCTGAAATTAAATCCCTAAAAAATTCCATTGAAGTCTCAATATTAATATGTATATTGAGGCAACTAAAATGGGAAAGGTCATTTATTTATATGCACTGTGTTATTATTACAAAGGAGTTGAATCGATGGAGAAAGTTCACATTTTAAGTTCTACAATATAACTTTGAAAATCACTTTATGATCTCCTTTTACAACAAAGAAGCATAATCCACATAATATGTGAAACCAAGGTTTATTTTAAATTGTCATTAAAACATGCTGTATTTTTCCATCTGTAAAATGGGTATAAATTCCTCCTAAAAGGGATTGGGTATCCAGTGAAATAAAATATGGGAAAGTCTTTTGCAATGAGAAATCAATTTACATGTGTAGGATATGGTTTTAATTTTCTATTTTTCTTTGCAAAAAATTTAATGTAATTCAAAAGATTTTCCTCATCAATCTGCATTTTCATGTAAGAAACCTACTTCATATTAACTGCAGACACATTCCCTGTTTGTACTTGTTAAGGCTGTAAGTATTAGACAAGCTGAGTTAGCTCTATTTTTTTTTTTTTAATTTTTTAGAAAGACTCTCATTATGTAGCCCAGGCTAGAGTGCAGTGGCACAACCAAAAAACACACTGCAGTCTCAATCTCCTGGCTACAAGCAATTCTCCCGCCTCAGCTACTTGAGTAGTGAGTTGCTGGGACTATCGCCACACACCACTGCCCCAGACATGGGTTAATACTCGCCCTGGCTAAACTGACTTTATCAAAATGAAGTTTGTAAATATGAAAATGATGTTACTTTATTCAAAATTCCAAACCATCATTTTTACAGAAACATAAGTCTCTTTCAAGAACACATTGCATGCAACTTACACACGGGTTTATTTGATCACTTGCATGCAAATACAAAAATATCATTTGAATTACACTTTAAATAACTACATTTTTTAAAGACTAAAAATCCCCCAGTTAGCCGTGTGGTTATCTTTTATGAATTGCTGCATACAAATCACCCACTATATGAGCAGACATGATTCTGGGAAATTTTTAAACAGGAGCCACATTTTCTCCAAGCTATTGAGAATATTTATTCGAATGAGCACTATCCTTTTGTATTATGTAAGTTAACTCACACACCCAAATTCAGCTACAGTCTGCATATTGGAAAATATCACAAACAGTTTCCATAACCAGAATCCATCTGTGTATAGTACTGAAAACCTAGATCTTTCAAGTACATTGGCAAATGTTTTTCAAAATTCTAATTGACGGCTAACATCATATCTAAGACATTAAACCTATCTCAGATGCTTTAGAGACCCTCCTTTCTACTCCTTAACAAGTCTCTCTTCTTTTGTTTGTTTATTTGCCACCACAGAAGTAGTTGCTTCTGTGAAGTTCATTTTCTATTTCCTTAAATCTTACCTCCCCCTGCTGGTTGTGCAACATGGAATGCGTCTAGGTAAAGCAAAAAATAATATGCAAAGGTTGTAGATCTTTCAGATGGGCAACTAGTAAAAGTAAATATGTGAATTGCACATGTGTTTACAAATATATGCACACAAGTGTACACACACACTGAAACTAGATTTTTTTTGTAAATTAAACTGTATCTTAGGTTAGAATTTTTAAGGCCATAAGCTATGAACAAAATGTTATTTGAACGAGTAATATCATAGTTACAACATGAAAGGTACCCAAGCTTCATCTCATATTCGTAGAATAGTAAAGTACACTCTAGGCAAAGTTAGTTATAGAACCACAGGCACAATTTACTCAGTGGCTTACCCAGAACACTAAGACATATACTCATAATCCTATGTGTTGATACAGATATTATGGGCCCAAACCATTGATCATTTAGCAATAAATTTAATTGTTTTGTACAACCCTTATTGGCTCATCACAGCATAATTATTTATGCAACTCTTGACCACTTCTCGCCTTCTTGAATTAGACTGGCTCTTCAACTAGAACATCTAATATGTAATGCTGAAAATGCTTGCTAAATCAAACATATACGGAACCACAGGATGCATAATTTTCAGAACTGCGTCGACATGGTCTGCAATTTACATTAAATTGCTATGTTTTGGTTAAATGGTACCTTAGCTTCCAAGCAACTCTTTCAGTAGTTGTTTCTTTAATTATTATTTAATTTTGTGGTTATGACTGGTTTTCAGTTAAAGAGGGTACTACTGACAAATTCAATTAAATGAGTATAGAGGACTTAATGGTCCATGCTAATGCTTCATTTCATACATAATATTTTATCATTTTCTGTGCAAATTTGTAATGAGCGCTTGGTTTGTATTAATAAATGCTTACATTTAGGCCACATAAAGTACAGTAATTAAAATACTTTGCTGATAATATTTACTTATAAGTGCTCTAAAAACAATTAACCCATTGATGCCAATTACTTTTGCTAAACCAAATTCCAAGAATACCATTCTCTGGCATCCAAAAAATATTATCTTCCTGTTACTTTTCATAAAGTGCCCTAGGTGCTATTTTATTATATTTGAATAGTCCATGTTATACATCTGCTGCTTTCTGGAACACCGATTTCATAGAATTATGGCAAACAAAAATTTAAACTACCATTTAAAAAAAATTTCCAACAAAGGACACATGTGTTATATATCTCATTTCCAAATATTTAAACCGAGAAATGTAACTGTTTATTGTCTTGAAATGAGCAAAAGTTGGTTGCCTTTTGCTTTGTAAAATAAATGTTGCTCTATGGTATTTTTTTTCTTATAACCTATACCAGAAATCATCTGCACACAATTTACATTCCTTCTCATACTAAAAGAGGATATGCTGCCTCCCCAAATGAAGAAAGTTCTTATTTACAAACATATTGCAGAATATGTGTTACTCACAATTCAACTCCGTAGTAATGGAGTTGAAAATTAAATATGTATACATACACAAATGCATAAAAAATATGAAAGATTTTTTAATTTTATAAAGTTAACATTAATAACTTTGTATAGCATTATTCCATTTTACAGTCTACATGGAAAAGGAATGTTAGACCTTTCTTCGCCCTCACCTTTAGGTATGTGGTCAATCCATTGGTTAATCAATGTTTCTAGTTTGCATGCAAGTAGCAATCTAGAAATTAGACATATTTAAAACAAACCATGTGGGTTGTTTTAGGACTTTTTGCTATGGATATTGAATCAAAGACCTTCTTTAATAATAGGGAGAAGTGAAACCCCAAATTGATATAAAGTATTGAGATTATAAAATTGGGAAAAGAAAAGAAGAAATCTTGGGCTCGTTTCTTCCTTTAAGAGCCACCAATGAAGGAATTAAAATACAAATCAAACTCTTCAGATTACTAAAGTTTTAAATATTTACTTTTTAAAAAGGCACGAAGATCTATTTCATTAGAAAAACTCCTTGTTTTTAGAAGTTGGAAATGACAGCCCTAGTTTTCACACTAGACTACAAAGTCTCCAATAGAATACCTCCTTACACATTGCCCACAGTATTTTAAAGAGTTTCCATATAAAGAAAAGGCTACTTGGCCCTAACATATAAAAAGAAATTATTACTACTTTAAAGGTGGGAAAGCAAATACAGCTTCAGGTCAAACAATCATAAGAACACTAAATTTTAACTCATATGTACCTTGGCCCCTAAGGTAACCATTTCAACTTGTCTCTTAGACTATTGTGCAAAAAAAAAGCCTGTAGATGGTCATTTAAGAGAGACACTCTGAGCAATTTTAAGGGGGTTGACAAAAGCCTATCTAGTGATATTAAGAGATATATACATATATATTACATGTAATAATGTATAATGATTATAAACATTTAGATTAGAACATCTAAAACAGAGTCCTAATTAAATACACACACATGCATACAGGGTATAAAGGGCATGTTTAGTCAGCAGAATTGAGTTAGTTCCAACATGAGCCAACCAGGAAGAAGTGCGGGCATTATCACACCCAGTAGTGTAGCCTCCACACACTTTGTATGGGTTCACAGAATAAGAGAAATGCAATTAATCCTACTCAATCACCAGCATCTATAAGGGTTTGTTTCTCAGGACAATGATCTTCTCACCAAATAGCTAGATTTGATAGATTTGGGAAAAATAGTTTATTCATGGTATACAGTGAAATCAAATATGTTCTATGACTTGCATCATTAGTGAATCCTTTCCACTTTCACCTGAGAAAATAATACATTTGACTGTAATTTTTGCATAATATTAAATCCTGGGTAAACATTGCAATGTGCTTTTTTCTCTTTCTACACTTTGAAAATAGTTTTGATTATGTGAAATGTTTTTTCTAATCCCTAAAATAAATCTTGGTGTAGAGAATGCTTCTGTCAAAGTATTAATGGCTGAATCATTTCTCTTTCTGAAGCTACTGTTGGTACAACAAGATCTGATTCTGCCTCTTGCATGGCAAAATATGCCAGCGGAATCAGGAAACTGGTGTTTCAGCGTTCAGGTTTGCCTGCTCTTCTCATTTCATGCGTGTCACAGTATCTTCAGCAACTGTTGCTGAAAACATGGGAGATGTGAAACTTTTCTGTCTGGTTGCCTTTGGAGAAGTGGATAAATATGCCAACTAGAGTCCAGACATATCCTCGTAATCACAGAGAAAATGAAATAGCACACTCTACTTAGGGTGAGGAGATTCCACAGCACAGCCTTACTGGACCAACGAAAACAAAGCTTGCTCTCTCTTTGCTTTCTTTTAAAATTCCTGGTGGTTGGAGTTTCATAGCTTTGTTGTTATTGACTCCATAAGCAACAGTCTTAAATACATATCTTTTTGAATGGGTGTGAAATAGAGCTAACCATACTTAAATCCAAGGCAGACAAGCTTAGAAGACCTCAGCTTGACATTTGAATGCTACCTCCATTAACTGAACAGAAATGGGTATCAGCAATCTCAAAACACTTTCTCTGGGCAGGATTTGTTAGCAATGACATTTGTCTTACATGTTTGCTTAAGGTGAACAGAATTTATCTGCACGGCACCCTGGTTTGCCCAATCTCATCTGACGCCATGGCCTTTCCAGGATTCCCCTTTAATCAGTGCCATAACAACTTTACTTGTTGCCTTTCCTCTTCACTTCTTCCTTCTTGCACCCTTTATGGGATACATGTCCCTTTGTGGGATACAAACTATGGATTTGCCCTTTCTGTGTTTTCTGTTTTCGGTGCACACTCAGTGGAGGAGTCAGCCATTCCACTCAAAGCTGTGAGTACTAATTCCTCCTTCACCGGTCAGTAGCAAGAGAACTTAGCCTAGTGATCAGTTCCTGCGGTCCTCATTAAAAATGCCAACTCAAGATCTGCTAGGTCTCTTTCCAGTTTTAATATTTCATAAGTAATACAATATTATATTCATATCTAGCAATTATACTAAACATACACTATTGAAATGTATTCTGCTGATAAAACACTGTGGTGTAGATGTTGGTCTCACCCATTGGATGATCCACTTATTCTCATGCTGAAAAATATCAAATCAGTGCTTCCGTTTCAACGCAGATTGCTAAGTAAAGCAATTTAGGCAGAGGCAAAATATCTCATTAAGAAAACAGTCTTCGGAATAACTTGATCAGATAGTTCATTGGTTGAGAATATAGATAGGAGTAAAATTAAACCTGTATCTTCTCTTTTGCAAGGGACAGTCATATAGCTCCAAAGAGGCATTACTTCATTTTCAAAGTAGTTTTTGTTTTGTTTTGGTTTATTTGTGTGTGTGTGTGTGTGGGGGGATTATGATGGAGAAATTAGAAGGTAAAGAAAGAGGGAAGACTACTTCTGTGAAAGAATGGGCCAAATGCTCTGGTGTATAAGACACTTGGATTTTATTATGGTTAGATGTTGCTACATTAATTTGACTAGGTTACCTAAGACATGTACACTTGAAATTGCGAAGTACCTAAAGCAACTGGTATCTAATAGCAGAATGGAGAAAGCTATCAGAAATAAGCCATGACATTACTGACGAGGTTGGCTTCATCATGGGGGGTAAGGAGCAGGGAAAGACCTTATATGTAAAATGCACATGAGCTGTAGATGGGGAAAGGACATGGAACTAAAAGTTAATATACTTACTTTTCTTATAAAATGTAACACAATGCAACACAAAACCTTAAACAGAGCAGGTACCAAACCAGGGCTTGTGGAATGGCTGAGTGAATGAATTAATGAATGAATGATGATCTAGCCAGGTGTCACACAAAGTAGATAGATATGCACAGATTTCAGCTATGGCCTTGTTCTGGACAGTACTGATAGTTAAAAAATAAATAAATGTAAATTAAAAATTTTTTTTCAGGTAACGTATTATTCCATGGGCAAAGTTTTTCCAGCTCAACAAATTCATGGTATGTTTACATGCATAGTTTGTATACAGTATTATTAAGACTTGCTCAGGCTTTATTTAGTAGAGAGTTTTGAGTAAAATGAAGTTTCGATGGATGCTTTATGGTCTATTGTTAATATTATGCACTAGATTTCTAGTAGACTTTCCATGTTTGAAACGAATCCAGTGCATCATACCAGGGCAGTTGGAACATGTCTGTTCAGTAATGTCCATGTGCTGAAAATCCTCTAGGGAGTTCTACTAGGAGAGGATTAAAACTTGTCATTGTGCCAAATAACAAATCTTTGTTGGTTCTCTGCAGTGCACAGTGATGTTAGAGCTCATGTTACAGGTTAATTGCTTTCAGTGGTGGAATAGCCTGAGTAAGGTTTTCCTTGGCTTAGTAGAATATTACTAAGGAAACCCAACACAACGTGACCACCTATACCAGGGACAGAGAACTCTGGCAGGCCGAGGCAGCAAGTGGCCAATGGGAAAGCTCTAATACCCAGGGACCATCTGATATGCAAAGCACAGAAATCTTGCACCCTGATGTGGTCTACTAACTTTAAGCAACAAGGACCACCCCACTGAGCCTTTCTGAGCCTCAAACATACAATACATATAATCGAAAGCACACTACATCATCAGACAGATATCCAGAGAATTTAGAGACTGTCCATGTACCGGATTTCTTTAGCCTGGAAGTAGCCTTCATTCTTTTACTTTGCTTCAAATATTAAAAAGTAAAAATAAATTACCACGGCTGAAACATAGATGCCAATTTTATCTATAGCATCGCGCCCCCTCCCCCAGCATGATTATAATCCCCTGAAAATCAGCATTCTTGGTATAATGGGGATACTGCATATCTTTATAACAGTATGAACAGTACTAATTACCCATTCTGTACTTAGAAAGTAGAAGGATAGAGACTCTACGCATTTACAGCACCCATGTTTGCAGAGGTAGCTAGCCTGTCAGCATTTTCATTCTGCACGAAATGCCTGAGAAGATTTTAGAAATGGCAAAGCTGCCTCTTTAGCATCAATCTACATTGCAATTTTAGCAAACCAGCATTACTCAGAACACCATACAGTATATCCTAGTGTACACAGTCAAAGTCCAATTTGAATCTGTGGGATGAATTAAAATACCATATACTAAAGAGCCGTTCAAAAATAGTAAACTACCGTAGCTACCAGCTGCAATTTCTTATTTTTCCTGAAAACCCTTCTCCGTTTAAATAAGATCAGCATATGGCTTATCTAAACTATACCTTTTAATAACTCGGTCAGAACTGACTAACTTGGAACATTATACAGCACCGGTAAGGAGAAGGGCTGGTGACCTGGGCTTGTTCTCCCTACATGAGAAAAACCACAGCCCAAGATACAGGATAAAACATATATATCTGATCTTTTGCCTTTTCATTGCCCTGCGAGTGTTGCCTCCTGCATTTCTACTCCACTGATTCTGTAGCAAGATCCACACACAATGACAATTGTCAGAACCCCTGCTCGGCGGCTGACCACCTAGAAAGAAATGTTCTCTGTTAGGAGTCCCGGCCCTGCGCACGCCCAGTGGAGGTTTCTGCTTGGCTTGTGCCGGACAATGTCATACAGTCAGTTGCAAAACGTGGTGTCAGTCAACGCTCCGGCACAAGTGCGACCTCAAAGGGGGAAAGGAGTCGCGACCGGGCGGTGGTCAGTGACTGGTGGCCGGGCCCTGCCGGTGTGAGCGGGAAGCGGGGTGATAGAAGGCACTTTGGAGTGATAGCCTTCGGTTTCCCAGGCTCTGACAACAAGCAACTCACGGAGAGCCCTCCCTTTCTCTCCCTGCCGTCCACCTTCTCCTCCTGCCCTTTCTGCCCTCGCCCCTCCCCGTTCACTTCACCCCCACCGGGCCCTGCCTTTGGTGAAAGAAAGAGACCCAAGTGCCACAAAAGGGCAAGGGGAGCTCAGTTTCAGACCTGAGGGCAACATGTGTTCAGCGAAGAAGAGTGTAAGAAACACCGAAGATAGCAGTTAATTCTTTAGACGTACTATTTTCTGACTAGAGCTTTCTTTTTAGCCATGCATATTTTACTGCCGTTCAAAGAGATTGTGCCTGCATACCAGCAAACAGCTATGGAGAACACAGCAAATCTTAAAATGATTAAGGCCCTGGAGTTCGCTAAAGATGTGGCATGCAAAGAATCATGAGAAAGCCATAGAATATTAAAAAAATATTAATAATGTCAGTTCTAATAATTCAATCTCAGATTTATTTGAGAACAATCCCCTTCCAAGTGGTGTGCCCTGCCTTTTTTCTGAAGAAAGAACAAAGATCACGGAACAGATTGTAACCTAGGTAAATTGCATGTGTTTACAATTGTATTTCACATATTCCATATATCATTTGCAAACTATTCCCCAAAGAAATATGTATCAAACTTTTGAAAAAATAAAATGAAGATTTGATGACAATCTGTTTTCCCTTTCATTTGTTTCAGATGTTGCCGGAGATTTCATCTGCTGCTTCGGTTCTTTGTCTGTATTTTGAACGCAGTGTCCTGTCATGTTCCCCATTTGTTTTCTTTTGTTCTTTTGGCTTTTACATTCATAAACTACACTTCTTGAAACGATATCAACATAATTAAGCAAAGAGGAAGAAAGGGGAAAAAACCCTTATGGAAGGTTGAAGTTTTCGTAGGTGATGTAATTGTGGAATTCTGATCAAATGGGAATGTCAAATGTGTTTCCACTACTCCCTTGAACACATCAGATGGCCCCTCCCCCCAATTCTTTTACTTATAGGGACAGGCGATTTGTAAGTGTCAGGACTTGTCATTGCAAAGTTGTCTTAGGTTATACTATGAGGAAGCCAGTTAAGTACTGCAGCATATTTATGAACATGTTTTCGTGGTCTGTACTTTTGGGATGGGAAATTATTCCCTAGTAAATTAATTGCAGCAACTGTTTTAACTGTCAAAACTAAAGATTAATCTTGCAAGAGCAGTTTAACCAATAAAACAACCAATGGCAACTGCTCAGGGGTATGACTCATAGAAAACACTCAGGAAGAGCAGAGATTCTGAACTACAGACTAAATGGATTCTAACATCTCAATTCTAGCATTACTCACAGTGTATTAATAGAACCTCTTCACTCCTAAGTTAGCCCTGAAATCAGACAAAAACACACTCATTAAGAGGAAACATTTCTATCCCACTACAAATAAGGACTCTTAGATCATACTCATTCTAAACACTATTACACGCTAACTGTTTAATTATTGTTTTACTGGAACTAAAATCATAGAAAAAATGCACATTTTAAAATAAAAACCTTGAAAAAAGCTATGAGAAAAATTAATCCATATTATCATCTACATTTGGCAGATAGGCATGTAGTAAACATGTATTAGACGATTAAACATTATGATTCATTATAATAAAAGCTTGGGTGTAAAAGTTGACTTGGGCTTAGAAACAAAATACATATGTTCAGTAATAAATGATGAGGATCAGTGAAGAAGCAAGCTGCAGAGCTCAGAAAAGGAGCAGTTACTCAGTGAAAATGCTGTTGGCAACTCTTGACCTTTGAGTTCCTAACTTAAAGGATACACAAACCACAGCGTTCTCCAGTAAGTTTCCCTTGATAACCTGCTGGAGAGGGGACAATATCCCGGAGCCATTTGACATGCACAATTTAGCAATTATGTGGTCAGAGGAGGAATGATTCTGTTAAACCATCAGGGATTTCTGGTGTTTACAGCCTTTACACATTTATAGAAAAATCTAAAATCTAACATAGCATAATCAATATTAGGATGGATTCCCTATCCCAGCTGTGATGATATTTCACATTGTACAGGAAAAGCAAATTTGGAAGTTTTCAAATGTTTGTTTCAGTCTAAGCCCCAAAAAACAAAAAAGAGAATAAAGGCATAACACTGTCTGGTGAGGGATATTCATTTTATATTTAAGTGAGGAAGAAAAATAAGCATTAGTCAAAATGTAATGTGATGATTTTTTTAACCTTGAGTTTAAAAAATAACATTTCTCCAGGTGAAAAAGAATTATATTTATTTTACTTTACTTTGCAGCTAAGAGAAGTTGTTGTTTTTTCTAAGTCTCCCTTGAGCTCCCAGCAATGTTTATTTATATTTTACTGTACATGCCAAAGTAAGGTTGCAAGACCAATAATGCTAATGCTTTAAATATTTCAATCTAATTCAGACTCTCAATTCATTTCCTCCGTGAATAATTTAAAGCTGTATTCCTTTTGTTTAGTTTCCTTGATAAGAAAATATGATTTGCAGTTTTCTTTTAAATAGGTAAATAGATAGAAAACAGTGGTTTTGCCCTCTCAAAAGAGTAAAATCATTTTTGATCTTTAATATTCACAGAAAAGTGCAGCTCAACACTTTCGCTCTTATAGCTCCACTTTTAATGGGTTGTTTCTACAGTTTCATGCACTCATCAATCAGATATCAATTGCAGGATGCCTGATTGCGTCTCCTTCCACCTCCGCCACTGCCTGCTGCCTGGGCACTGCCTGCCAAATGTTGCAGGAAGTGACTTGAATAGCGACAGCAGATCTAGCAGCACCCTTAGTGTGCTGGTGGGTCATTGCCATCCCCACAGAGAACCCACAACATCTGCTCTCTAAACATAGGATCTGAAGCACAATCAGCTTGCAGAGGACCATCTCTCACAGTGCATTATAGACCCTGACACCTCCACATGTACAATCAAACAAGAACCCACATCCACACCTTTTTCCAATATCTGCTCCAGATTTGAAACGCAAAGTCTAACTGCTAGTTTGTTTTCTTTCAAAAAAAAGACAGAAAGAGAGAGAGACAGAGAGAGAGAGAGAGAGACAGAAAGAAAGAAAGAAAGAAAGAAAGAAAGAAAGAAAGAAAGAAAGAAAGAAAGAAAGAAAGAAAGAAAGAAAGAAAGAAAGAAAGAAAGGCCATGGGAAATTAAAAAAGTACTAATTAATGAACAAATCCATTTAAGAATCTAATGCAAGACAGACACATTTGAAGGAAAAATGATCACAGTGATAGAGGCAAGTTCAAGTGATAAGGAAAGCTTGGTTGGCATAGAAATTGGCTGTTGCTGCTCCAAAGATCCCAAAGTGAACTATTTCTCTGATGTAGTCTTCATGCAAGTGTGATTTTTCAGCATATGGAATGTAGAAGGCTAGGGCTCCCCAAACTAAGTCACACAAAATTGATATTCACCCATCGGGACTTAAGAACTTTTTGAGAGCTACCTGGCAAGGAAATTTATGTGAAGATGCTTCACAATGCAAAAGATAATACGGTGGCTCTTGAACTATTTCCTTGGTGTGCTCATCTCAAACAGATGTCTTTTTGTTCGTTGCATGCCTTGCACAGACATATTGGCTGTAACCTTCTGGTTTAGAGGGACTACACAGGATGGTTTTCCACATGCTGAGATGCTGAACAGGAGTGTGTGCTCCGTGTTTGATTACTTCATGCCTCAGTGGCAACAGGCAACAGCAGTGATGCCTTTGATAGCATTTCTTAGAGGAATTAGGAAAAAGCAAATTTGGTTGGCTTTCTTTTTATTGCTAAAGATAATCATTGAATTCTCTTTTATTCTTTTTTATTCCTTAACAGAATAAAGGGAAGTTCCAGTTCTCTCATACACACTGATATACCGACAGAGGATTTATAATCCGGAGACATTGAAATCTGACTGAATAAAAAAATCACTACTTTTGGGTTAACAAGAAAGCTACCTGTGTACAAAGTTCTGATGTTTTTATATCTTAGCTTTGTGACCAAGTCATGAAACCTCTCCAAACCTCAAAATTACTAAGAGGTGGTATAATAAAACCTACCTCATAGCTTTAGAGAAGTCAACATAAAATGAAATATACAAAGTACTCTTTAGCACTACTGGCACCTCACAAAGCTATCAATCCCGCCCTCCATGCTCCTTAAATTCCCTGCCCACCCTCCACCCTCCACTCGCAAGGCACACTCTATCTCCTCCTCTTTTTTTTGTTTTGGAGTAATATGAGGGTACATACAATTAGGTTACTTTGTTTACATTTGTAAGGTAAGTCCCAGGTCCAGTTGAGTCCTTCTGGTTCAGTCCAGGTAGTCTGCCATATATTCCTATACTGTACGCGTTAGGTGGGAACTTACCAAACCCCCTCCTCCCCTTCTTGAATTTAATTGTGTTTTTCTCTCCTGTGGAACCTTCAGAAAGGGAGAAGATACTCACATGTTACAAATCTAACAAAGGACTAATAACCAGAATCTACAAAGAAATATCCCTGCCTTTGTTTTCCTTTTCTCTAGAATACCTTCTACCTTTGGCCATTCTTCAGAATTTCCCTGTCTGTTTCATCTATTGTCTGTCTTCCTCTCACTAGAATATGAGTTCCTCAGGCCAAGGGGTTTTGACTCTCTTGCTTATTACTCCATTCTTATTGCACACTCCAATCCACTTTCCACCCCCAACTCTGTACATACAGATTGAGTAGATAAATAAATACATTAATAAATGAAAGGAAAACTAGGGTTTATGTTAAATGTCTTTGCCATCCTGTGATGCTACATGGACTTGTTTGCTGAGAATTTATTGAAATTACACTTTCCAATTCTTTCAGCTCAAATAGAATATTTTCTCACAAATATACAAATGAGAGTTCATATTTTTAAATCATGTCTCCTAAGCTACAATTAATGTTAAGTCTAGCACAAAAGTAAGCCCTTTGTCCAATTGGGGAAATGCTTTTTTTTTTTGAGACAGAGTCTTTCTGTCTCATAGAGTGCTGGGCATCACAGCTCACAGCACCCTCCAACTCTTGGGCCTAGGCAATTCTCTTGCCTCAGCCTCCGAGTAGCTGGGACTACAGATGCCCGCCACAATGTCTGGCTATTTTTTGTTGGAGTAGCCACTGCTGTTTTAGCTGGCAGAGGCCAGATTTGAACCCACCACCCTTGGTATATGGGGCCGGCACCCTACCCACTGAGCCATAGGTGCCGCCCGGGAAATGCTTTGAAATTGGACAGCCAGATATAAGAACCTTGCTGTGCTGGTCTCTGGTCAATGAGTTGGATGGTGTGGTGTGAGCCAGCAGTGGGGCACAGAGACCCAGGCTGAGTGCTAAAGGCTGGGAGCCATGTTTTGATCTTTGCCTGACCTAAACAAGTCATCTTCTTTTTGTACAGTCATTTGAACCTTTAGGGTTCAAGTTCATCATTTATAAAATATGTGCACTCAACTGGTATCTAGTCTGGCTCTACAACTGTTCTTAGGAACTTTGGGCATTTCATGTTGCACTTCTTGAATTAGATAGATGGATGGTTATGACACATATATAGTTCAATTTTATGATTTAAAAAAGTGTCTTCTGGTGCATGAATACTAGTAAGGGTTCACCTTTTGTGGCCACTTCATCACTAGAAGATCTGACAGATAATAACTATCGGAAGTAAAACCAAGACACTGTGGTTATCTCTGGGGCCTGTGGTCCCATCCATATTCCCATATGCTATTTTATGTTTTTAGAAGAGCATGTATAGTTTTATTAATTGGGAAAAAAGTGAGAAAAAGAATCCCTCATTTTAAATGCATCCTTTAATGCCAACTATTCTAATGTAGATGAAAGTCCACACGGAAAGGCATATGATTACAATAAAGAGAGGAAAAAGAAATCCTTTTCAGGAGAGAAGGTTATAACTTACACATGTTTAGAATTACCCAGAGAGCTATTTGTCCTCCTAATGCACACAGAGGGGTGAGCATGTCATCACTGTGCACGCTGCCTTCCCCAAGGTTCAGGTCTTTTGTGGAATATCCATGTCACTTACTTTAAGTGGGAGTGTTAACACCTTTGCTATTTCTCCTAAAATGGGGTTTACATCTTTTTGAGTTAAAAAAAAAAAAAAGGATTTCTATAAAAGGGAGCATTAAACAAGCGAACAGAGGACTTTTTTTTAAGGGATCAAACTAAGGAAGGCAATACTTCCTTAAAAGGTTTCACTTCTTATTTCCCACCTTACTTAACGGGATGACAGAACATCCCATGGAAAGGCTCAGAGGAGAAATATGTTGAAACTCAATTACCTGTGTTAGTGAACCACCTACAGATATTTAAAAATATTCTCTTCTCACAGGTACCCAGTATGAACCAAATGCTTTTTTATTTGTGTCTCTCATGCCCCATTAACATAATGAAATGCCGTATACCTTTTTTCACAGTAGGAAGAAAGGTCCAAAAGGGTGATAAAATAGCCATGCTAACTATAAGCTAGTGGGCAGGATCTGCAACTGCTTCCTGGCTGCTCAGCCTGTGTAGAATATCAAGCAGGCTGCCTGTATTTGTAGTTTCCAGGGAGGCAGAGGCAGACTTGAGCTTGATCTGGACAAGAACCCTTTGGTCCAATCGATTTTTCTGGAACTTGTGAAATCAGCAGACTGGATTTATAACACTAGAATTTTTTTTTTTTTTTTAAGATTTGATTCTCCACATACCTTTATTTTGCCTAGAACATTTTATCTATGAATGTAGTCTTTCTGCATAAAACGTGTAGTTTCTGCATGCAGATTTATCCACCTTCAATTTGCCTTCCAGGAATAAAAAATTCCCTCAAATAGGAAGGGTCTGTATATTGAATATCCTATCTTTATACATAAATATTCTTGAAGTTTCAGATATCAGATATTCATGTAGACCCACTCATGTATTCTTTCATTCATCTCTTCTAAAAATAGCATTGGAACGCTCGCTAGGCACAGAATATTGCGCTGAATATTTTCAGATATATTATCAATTATTAATTTAAAAAATATAGTCTGTTCAACAATTATGAAGAAAATACATCTTGAAAGAAAGTGAGGCTAAGTTAATAACATCTTACTATGTCCAGAATCAGTCCTGGCCCTCATTCTTTGAATCCCTGGCCACCTAGGAGACAAAGCTGACCTCATATATCTAAGAACTCCCTTCAATCCCTGTCTTCCTCCTGCTAGTCCCTCCTGCACACTCTCTCGTTATGTCACTTTCCTGATCAGCCTTCCTTAGCAGTTCCCCACTGCCTGTCCACAGGATTACGCTCAAACTCCTAGACCTTGCATTCTGAGCAACTTCCTAATCTGACCCATCTGTCCCTGTGTTCTCACCCATCCAGGCACACACAGTCTGCCCCAGTCATAACTTTGCTGTTTCTTGCTCCCAGTTGCACTTGGTTATCTCCTGCTTCCATGCCCTCTCCCTCCCTAGAATGCTTTCGGCCTTCCTCATTGAACCACCCACTCCAGCCCCTGATTTTTCACCAAGCCTTTTTGATAATTCCTGCTAGAAGATGAATCATGTTCTACCCTTTCTGTGCCAAGAGTACATTTTTTTCTGTAACATTCATCCATTTCCAGTTTTAGAAATTTGTATTTTATTTGTTCAATACCTTCTCTTCAAAATGGAAAACTTTATCAATTAACGTATCAGCAAATAATTGAAAATTTTAAATGTTTTTCTTTATTTGCAAATTATTTCTAGCATTTATTCACTGGTTTTGTTAACAAAAATGCATTATTTATTATTCCATCTGATGTTTAAAGTATTTCTAGTATACAAACACATATATGTTCCATTGAATCTACAAACAACAAAGCTATATAATACTTGATGAAGTAATTTCAAGTTCAATGACCCTTCAGTTGATTACTAACATGATTTCTCTCATAGATTTGAAGTTAAAATGTTGTGTATGCGGGCAGGAGTGGTGTATGTGGACTTCCATGTTGATCAAGAAGTTAGAAGCAAGGAGGGTAAGGGGATATTTTCCAAGAGTTGCAGCCAAGTAGGTGTTAATATAGAAGGACAATATGATCTTTTATAATTTATAGCATTTTAGCATTACAAACCAGCTACATGCAAAAGAGAATTTTACATTGAGGAGCTCCATTAAGCAGAGGGCATTAGGCAAAAGGCACAGAAAAGCACCTGTGAAAATTCAGGCAAAGAGCCGAAATAAAGCAAAGAAGATACATTGGAAGCAGAGAAGACCAACTCTGGGGACAGGAAGCAAGCAGGGAAGTGTTTTAATAATCCAGGTTAAAGTCTATTTTTAGACAATGTGAGAGGTCATAGAGTTCATAAAAAGGGCGAAAAAGCAGAAAGTCCGATGAGATTAATAAAAGTATTTGTTTTAAATGAATTTTCCGAATGGAAAGCCAAAGGTAATGACAATTCAATTACATAATCCATTAAGCTTCAGAGTCATTAAAACATTTATTTATTTACTTAGAAAGGCTTACCCTAGTTGCAGAAAAAACATGCATGCTATTTGTTAGACGTATTATTTATAATATGTGCTACAAATACAGAAGTGGAGAAAGTAGTTTGTATTCGGACTTCAGGAACTGCTTCTCAGACACATCGATTTCATCTCTGGATTCATAAATGGGTTGTACTGGAACAGGAAGTGTAAGCAATGAGGAGTGCTTACATGCTCAAAGGCCTACATGAAAAAGCCAAGGATGTTCTAGAACAGCACTGCCTAATAGAAAAATGTCAACTTCATGTATAAATTAAAATTTTCAATTGTTATATGAAAAAGAAAAAGGAGAGCAGAAATTAATTTCATCATCTCAACATGTAATCAATGTAAAACTTTATTGATGACTATTAATAATGTCTCTTTTACACCTTTTTGAGTGGGTGGTATAAAAAGTATGAATCATAAGATAGAAAAAGCCTTGAGTAAGAACATGGTAAAAGGGGTGGAGAAGTAGAGTTAGACAGATGGGTGGAAATGAAAAGACAATTCAAGTTCAAATTAATGGAAGTTTTTCAGAGAAAATAACAAATCATGTAAGATATCAATTAAATTTGAATTTTAAATAAATGATTTTTAGGAGATGTAAATATGTCCTGAATATTGTGTAATTGTAATAAATCATGGGTATCTAACATCCAAGTAAAATCATGAAAGCAGGGATCAGGAGTTCAG
Organism: Nycticebus coucang; assembly: GCF_027406575.1. Taxonomy (NCBI): domain Eukaryota; kingdom Metazoa; phylum Chordata; class Mammalia; order Primates; family Lorisidae; genus Nycticebus; species Nycticebus coucang. The sequence goes on along the minus strand of NC_069783.1, from coordinate 98,469,168 downwards.
TCTATTAAGGTATTTTCTAAATCAGTTTACATATATTACTACATTTAATTCTTAAAAAAGTATTCTGAGGTAGGCCCTTTGTATTATCATTCCTGATTTACAAATGAGAAAACTCATTCTTAATGAAGTAGCATAGCTAGTAAATGACAGAGCTAGGATTTGAATATAGGTATGTTTTCTACCATGAAAATGTTCATGTCAGGGCTGAATGATACCAGAAAGGGATGGGTTAGAAGTTCATAAAAGACAGACATCAGTAATCTCTAAGCTCCTTTGTGACTCTAATATTCAAGATCCACTTCTGAAAAGGAAATACGAGACCATGGCTTAGAAGTAACCGAGCCTCCTGCCAAGAATAACTAGAAAATCTGGATAAAATATGAAATCAGAGAGTGACCCAGGCAGCCAAGGCTTGAGGGGCCAAGATCTTGGAAATGGAAATGTATTAACGTGAATCAACATTCTGCTCTGCTTTTCCTCTGGAGACATTTTCTTCCTAGGCAAGATGAGCTGAGAGACTGAGAATCCAAGAGAAAGCAGCAGCAAAGAAGCTTGAGCAAACTTTGAGTAGTTCCATGGGATTGAGAAAGAATATATTTCATATCTATCTTTGTAATTAAGACTGAGAAATCAGGACTCTGGAGGGACAAGAATTCAATATCCCATACTGATTTTATAGCATTTCCCTTTTTATAAGTGGTGGTCAAGGTATAAAAGCATAATCAGAGCTTTTGGCTTTCTCACAATGCTAGGGAGACAAAAATTGGAGCTCAGGGGTGTCCAAAGGGGCAAGTACTGGAAAACAATCCAGATCTTTCTTTGGGATTACTGAAAAGCTACACCCTAAATGTAAAGCTAGTTTTCAAATTAACTAACACTCACACAAAAATTCGGTGTCAAATAAGTTCAATCCCAAGCTAAAGTAAAGCAAAATATTTCTACTCTGTTAGACTCAAAAAGCAAAAATAAATGTTCTCTGGGGGAAGAAAACAACATCATTCTGACTTTCTACCATATTTAATATATAATTTTCCCATGTTTCATAAAAAAAAAAAAAACACTTGAGGTAGAACTTCAAGGAACAAAAACAAACAAACAAAACCAGCATAGGCATAGATGCACAGAAATTAAACACAAATGAAAAAAAACCTTGTAATTAATATGATAAAATATTGTGTAGGAGTATGGAAAATTTCAAAAGGAAGATGGACCAAATACAAAGAAGAAAATTTAAATTTTACAAAAGAAAACAAAAATTAGAAACAATGAATGAATTTAGTAAATAAAATTCTACTGATTAAATTAAATAACTGCCATATAGATAAGTAGAGAGTATTTCACTAAAATACAAGAGGAAAAGTATTAGGAAATATTGAAGCAAGAATAAATGTATAGAGCATAAAAATAGACATGTAATTGAATTCCCAGGAGCAAAGGAAAGACACATGGATCAGAGTTACAATTAAGGGATGATATGAAAAAAATTTCAAAACCACTTACATAATTTAAAAATACATTCCAGACTTACTACACATCTTGAACAGAGGAAAGCTGTTAAAACCCAAATATATATTAAAAGCAACCAGGAAAAGGTAGATCACCCTCCAAAGAGCAACAATAAGGATAATAGCTAACTTTCAAACTCAAAATCTAACTCTTGATGATAAAATGATATTCTTAAAAATTCTAAAAGAATATCACTTACCCTAGAATTCTAAAGCCAATGAAAACATTCTTCAAAAAAGAAGACAAAATAAAATTATTTTTAGAGAAAGGAAAACACAGAGATTTTTTTAAAATAGCAGGCTTAAACAAATAAGGAAAAAAGTCTTCCAGCAGAAGCAAAGTGATCTCAGATGCAAACATGGAAACAAAATAAGAAATAAAGAGCAAAAACTTACACCAAATTTAAGCGAATATTTTCTGTGGAAAAAATGACTTGTGTAGTTTAATATACGTATGCAATTAAAATAAATGATAAAAACCATAAACAACAAGAGAAAATAAAATGTATTAAATTATATATTTAAATTCTTTGTACTATCCTGAAGTTGGAAAAAAATTCTAATTTAAGATGTAATATTTTAAAAATGCATGTCAATGTTCTAAGTATAGCTAATACAAAATAATAAGAAACCATATAATTAATACTTTATAGAGAGACACAGAGGAATGATAAAATATATGATTAATAAAAACACAAGCACTAAGAAGTACAGTAAAAGGAACATGGAAGAACCTGGAAGTCAAGAGACAAATATAAAATTAATAATAAGGTAGGAGATTTAAACTTAAATATGTAAGTGATTAAATATAAACGAACTAAATATTTCAAAATCAAAATGAAATCTCATCAGACTGGATTAAAATCAATAACTTTATACTCTTTATAAGATCTACTTTTTAAATGTGCAAAAAAAGAACCCTAAAACCATTGTCCATAAGTAACTGTTAGAAGACTAATTGTCCATAAGTAACTGTTAGAAGACTAATTAAAAATACTAATACAAAACTCATTGTACTATACAGAGAGAAGTATTACTAGCAGTTCATGGTTCAATTCATCAGGAAGCAATAATAATTCTCACTTTGAATATACTAATAACACAGTCTTTAAATATATTAAAAATGAAAAGAAATGGACAAATAGGTAATTCACGAAAATTGTAGAATATTTTAACATATTGTTAAATTGTTAATTTACTTACAGAACCATGGAAGTAAATCAGTAAAGACACTGAGGACAAAAATAACATGGCTAGTGCAAGGGACAGAATGGACATACAGAGAAGGCTCAACAGTAATTGCAGGGTCCATTCTTTATTCAATTGAACTTGAAATCTTTCTAAAAGTTGACCATAATATTGTCCAAAACAAGTAAGATTCATACGAACACACAAAAATAAAGATTATGTGGGGGCATGTTTCTTAACAGTAGTAAAATTAAACCAGAATTCAATATCAAAAAGGTGCTTAAAGAATTCTGTAAATATTTGGTAACTTTTAAATAGCATACTGGTGTAAGAAAGAATCAAAATAAAATTTTGGAGATACTTTCAATGGAATAACATATACTAAAAATAGAATGAAACACATTAAATTTAAAGAATTTAAATAAAGCTATACCTACAAGGAAAATAAGTAATCCAAATATCCAGCTCAAGAAAGTAAGTAATAAATAATAAATGTAATACAAAGAAAGTGAAAGGAAAAATAAAATAAGAGAACAAATTACTAAATTCTAAAACAATATACAAAAGGAGATGCCTAACAGAGCTACATTTAGTTCTTTGAAATGCAATCAGTTGACAAAATGATAGCCAGAATATTCAAAAAAAAAAAGAAAAGAAAAAGAGAGAGAAGGCATGAGTTACAAATTTAAGAATGAAAAAAAATTATTATTAGTTAACCTGTGGACATTAAAATGATCATAGGAAAATGCTATTAAAAAATCTGTATAAAAAACACATATTCCTAGAAAATCATAACATACCAAAACTGACAAAAAAAGAAATAGAAAATATGAATATCCCATTTTTAATAAATAAGTTAAATTAGTAATTTAAAATCTCCCCAGAAATAACCAATAAGCTCAATTGACTTCACTGATAAATTCTTTTCAATATTCAAGAAAGAAATATCATGAATCATTCTTTAGACAACAAGAGAACCCTTTCACACTTTATGATCTGCTTTAACCTCTCACATTATAAAATAATAAATTACATTTCAATTTAATTAACATAGATGAAATAATCCTAAACAAATATTAGAAATAAAACATCAGAAAAAAATCCTAAAAATAGTCAAACTTTAATTCCAGGATCTATAAATAAAGAAAAACATATCTCTAGCAAGATGGGTCCATTCCAGGAATGTCAAGTTAATTTAACTTAAAAAAAATCCATCCATGTAGTCTATCATATTAATAAATTAGAGGAGATAATTTATAATATTGTTTCAATAGATGTTAGGGGGAGGGAGGAGGTGAAGGGGAAGGGAGAGAGTGAGACAGAAACAGAGACAAACAATGGAATGTAAATGGAAAACATTTATCACAAATTTACAACTTAATTAAAAAAATAAAACAACAAAAATATCTTAGTAATCTGAGAAAGGAAGAAAATAGCCTTTATTTGATAAGAGGTATCTATAAAACAAACATTAGACTTAATTTAGAATATTAATAGCTTTCCCCAAATTAAATCGGGGAAGAGACAGAAATGCACAGAATAACCTCATCTATTCAACATCATGTTGGAGGTTCTACCCACTGAAATTGGCAAGAGAAATGTATAATTTAGGGAAAATAAAACAAATATATGAATATTTATAAATGGCATTTGCATATAGAAAAATTTTAAAAGTCTGCAGCCTGTATGTCTAATTAAGTGAACTTAATAAAGTCTCTGGATAGAGAGCCAAGGTACAAAAAAAATCAATTGAATCTCTCTGTATCAGTAAGCAATTCTTTAAAATACTTTAAAAAGAATACTATCATTAACAAATATGAAATGTCTAATAAGAAGTGTACAAAAGCATTCCAAATTGTACATAAAATCAGCACAATTTACTCCATAAATGCATTAATGTACACTCTTATGATTTAATAACAAAAAAAGAAATGTACAAAATATAGGCAAGACTGTGGCACAAAAATCCTACACAACGAGACCAATTATTGTACATAGTTTGAAAGAGTCAGTACTACAAAGATGTTAATTCTCTCCAACTCACTTAGCTTAATATAATGCACATGAAAATCCTAGCAAGCATATTTACAGTAGTTTGTTTTTTGGAAAACTATTCTAATGTTTATAGGGAAATGTACGTGACCAAGAATAGCTAAGGCAATCGTGGAAGAGATTTCAAGGATTTCATTTCCAGATACAAACAAATAATAATTAAGACAATATGGTTTTAACTTAAGGGTATACAAAGAGACTGAAAGAATAGTCTACAGAGTCTAGAAATATATCCATAAGTATATATGGGCTTATTTTACAACCAAAATGGCACAGAAGAATAGTGAGCAAAGCTTTGATAGATTGCTAGATTAATTTGATATTGCTTTGGGAAAAATTAATTTTGACCCAGCATGTTAAGTGCAAAAATTAACTCTACATGGACACAGATTTGACTTTGAAAGTTAATAACTATAAAACTTCCAGAAAATAACATAGGAGAACATCTTTCAAGTCTTGAGGATAGACAGAATTTTCTTATATAAGACACACATCCTATTAGCCATAAGGAAGGGTTTGTAAACTAGGATATATTACAATTAATAAATTCATCAAAAGATACAGATAAGAGAGTTAAAAAGCTATAGTGATTAAAAATATTAGCAATAATATGTGAAACAAAGGACTTATATCCAGAAAATATTTGCACAATTGACAAGAAAAAGATACATAACTGTTTTAAGAAGGGGAAATACTTGAATATGCATTTGAAAATATGATATCAAAGTGGCCAACACACACACACATATATTAGCCCTAACTTATTCATAAATGACAAATTAAGACCACAATGAGATATATTTTATTCTTATTTGTTTATAAGAATATCTAATATTAGCAAGATGAGTAATACTTATTGCTGGCAAATAGGAGTTATTTCAAATACTTTGGAAATAATGCATTATCAATGGAAACAGAAATGCATTTACCAATATTGGTTATATACCAAATAGAATGTAAATAGATGGAATATAAAGCCAGAAACTATAAAACTACTAGAAAAAAAATTGGGGAAATGTGCCAAGACATGGATGGGTCTGGGAAAATATTTCTTGGGTAAGAACTCAAAAACAGAGATAACAAAACCAAAAATGGACAACTGGTATGACATCAAGATTAAAAAAAAAAAAAAAAACCTCTGCAGAGCAAAGGAGCAATCAAGACAGTGAACAGAAAACCCACAGAATAGTATGAAATATTTTTGAATAATCCATCTGACAAGAGATTAATAAGCAGAATATATATGGTTATTAGTTATAGCTCAAATAGTTCTAAAGCAAAATAAATAGTCTGATTTCAAAATGGGCAAATCATTTTGAGATATTTATCAAAAAAAGACATATATATGATCAATAGGTATGTGAAAAATGCTGAATATGATTAAAGAATGCAAATCAAAATCCAAAATCACAGTACGACATCATCTCACCCCAGTTATTAATAAGATGGCATATATCAAAAGGGAAGCCAATAGCAAATGCTGGCAAGGATGTGGGGAAAAGGGAACCCTCATTGTACAGTGTTGGTGGGTATGAAAATTAGTATAGCCTTTCTGGAGACCAATGTGGAGGTTCCTCAAAAAACTAAAAATAGAAAGCCCATATAATCTAGCAAACCCACTACAGGGTATGTATCCCAAAGAAAGGAATTCAGTATATCAAAGACATATCTGCAGTCCCATGTTTAATGCCGCATTAGTCATAATAACCAAAATAGGAGATCAACCTCAGTGTCCATCAACAGATGAATGGGTAAAGAAAATGTGTTATATTCACACAATGGAATAGTGTTCATCCTGTCACTTGCAGCAACAGGCAAAGAAAAATAAATATTGTGTGTTCTTATTCATATGCTGGAGCTAAAATAAGGTGGATATCATGAAAATAGAGACTAGATCAATGGTTACCAGCCTCAAAAGCAAGTGGGAGGAGAAAGAGATATAAAGGAACATAAGGGTATTTATTGCCATGTAAGCTAAAAAATAATAAGGAGGGTAAATTTTTTAAAATGCACCAAGATCTGACAATTAAGTTCATGAACTCATCCTGTAAAAAGTGCTACATATTGCTGAATATCACTAGGATCACCTCTGAAATATCATCCTTGGGAAGCTATGCAGGGATGCAAGAGCCTAGTCCATTCCTCAAAGAAATTTTGGAACTCTTTTTCTGTTATGGCCACCAAAGCTGTCCTTATTTTACCCTTGATGTCCTGAATGTCATCAAAAAATATCCTCCTTTCAATATTTCCTTTATCTTCAAGTAAAGAAAAAAGTCATTAAGGGACAGATCAGGAGAGTAGGGAAGTTGTTCCAATGCAGTGATTTATTTATTGGCTAAAAATTCCCTCACAGACAGTGCCGTGTGAGTTGGTGCATTGTCGTGATACAAGAGCCATAAGTTGTTGACCAAGATTTTCAGTTAAAGATTTTTCTAACTGTTCTGTTATGGATGTTTACTTGGTCTGATATGCTTATCACAGTCAGCTGATGATTTTGACACACAAGTTCAGGAATTTTTGCAATGTTTTCATCAGTTCTGTTTATTACTGGCCACCCTTTATTCTTCATCAGTGACACTTTCTCCTCAGAAAGCATTTAATCCATTTGTGCACTGCCATTTTCTTCATGGCATTATTCCCATAAACTTAAACTAATTTCAGTCATTTCACTTCTACTCCTGCCAAGTTTAACAAGAAATTTATGATTGCTCCTTGCTCTAATTCCAGCTTTGACATTCTCCTGATGGTACACAAAAATATGCAATAACAATACTGAACACCATTCAGCAAGGCACTGCCACACGTTGACTTGAATGCAACTGTGAGACACTGATATACAAAGTTTTGATATCTTACTGAATTGTTAATACAGTGCTACCAATGTAAGTACATGGTGGCAAGTTTGCGAACTTAATTTTCAGACTTCGCACATGCACCAGAAGACACGCAGGAGAATGTTGACAGCAGCAAGATTTCTAAGAAAACTAGACACAATCCAATATGTTAATTCAGTGTCATATACTCTAAATTCATAAAAATAAACTTTTTAACCACTGTAATACATATAAGTTTTCCAGACATACTGAACAACAGCAACAACAAAAATCTGTATGGAAAGTACATAATTTAGTATCTACTTTGTGTAAAGTTCAAATAATGCAAAAGTTCTCCATGGTGCTAGGGAAGGACAGTCATTTCCTGAGGTAGATAGTCATAGGGAATAGGCATGAAAGTGATTCTGGGGCACTGCTAATATTTTGTTTTCTTCTCTAGGAATTATTTACATGGGTCTGCTAATTTTGTGAAAATGTCTTGAGCTACACAGTTATGATGTGTGCATTTTTTTCCACACATTTTTACTACAATGAAGAATTTACACAGTTATGATGTAAAAAAAAAATTTACAAATTAAAAAATTAAAAAATGAGGTTATTTACTACTGATTGCTGTAATACATGCTTAAATTATGAAAGCTATAGGCATTTTCAAAGAAGCAATTGGTATGCTAATTATTTCGAAGGTATTTAGACTTGGTTTAGGACTTTGCAGAGGAAATGAAAAGCCTGTGACCCAGAGAAATCTAGTGTCTAATGTGGGAACCCTGGGAGGAAGGACATGGTGAAGGTTATGAGTCGGGAGATGTTGGCTGGTTTCAATGTATTATTTAATATATAAAGTCTTTACAGTTATGGCAGGTGTGGTGAAAGTATGAGTAGGAAGATGTGGATTTCAATGTACTATTTAATATATAAGCTCTTTGCGGTTATGGCAGCATCTTCAGGTGAAGACATAGATCTGACTCAGGACACTAAAGAAAGGTTGGCACTGCTATGGGAGAAGTGACCTGAAGATGTCATGCAGTCATGGAGGAAAGCTCGATGATTCAGTCTTTTTCCATGCCCACCTGAGGTTATGTGATTATTATTTGCCCATGGCATGTCTTATATTTGCCACTCTATTTTGACATTCATTATGTGTATATTGTCTTGTCCACTTAATTATTTCAAGATGTAATAGGTCGAAGGGTATAAAATTGCCTATATTCAACTTTTTTTTACGTATAGAAACATTCATTTCATAGGGTCCACTCTAATAATGCACGTGCCCTAACAGAGTTTGCTTCCATTCACTTTTGTCTATGGGTGAGCATGATTCTGAGCTCTCTGGGGCTCACTTATTTCATCCTCCAAATGTGCATTCTCAAAAGCTGTCACAATGATGCAATGAAACCTCCATGTGGAAGAGTTTTGAAAAATCTCACGTTAACGTCAAGCCTCATGACTAGTTACATCTTGCAAAGGAGAATATTGCTTTAGTGGCAGTGCATGGAATCTTGCAACTAACAGGAATGAAAGACACTTTACAACACGTAAGCTAGCAAACACGACAGAGAAAATATTAATAAAATGGATAAGAGCCTTTTGGATATGACATTGTAGCTATTTTGAACATGTAGTATCTCACTATGTTACTTTCCTTCTTTTTCTTCCATGGACAAAAGCTTCCATGGATTATCCCTCTTCAAAGCTTCCCCTGGACAAAATCAGTAGCCTGGCATATGCAAGTTCTTTCACAGCTACACCTCAGCTTTCAGTTCCAGCCTCTTATTTCTGGCTGCTCACCCCCTCAAGTGTGTACCCTGTGTCAAGCATTATGTTAGATTAATAAAAATACAGCAGCGAACAAAAGCAACAGTGCTTCTGTCGTTTCAAAACACCCAAGCTAGTAGACTATGCAAGCAATTACAACATAGTGACTAAAGGCTGAGGGACTGAGAGAGAACATAGCCCAATCTAGTTTTAGGAAAGTGGAGATTGCTTCCTAGAATAATTGATATCCAAGTTTAGACCTACCACTTAAATGGGTGTTAGGCACGGGTATGCCAAGACCTGAGCTTGGGAGTCTCAAAGCTGGAGAGGTGGCAGCATGGGGCGAAGGGAGGTGTAGATATAGGAAAAGGTGCAAAGGGGATGGACAACACAATTTGTATTAGGTTTGTCGACTTTTTTCCTTCTTTGAAAGGGTACACTATGACACAGAAGCATTCATGTACTCTCGTTTGCCCTCACCCTTTGTTATAGACCATCTGTACCTTTTCTCCATACCCACCCCCAACCCAGTAGTATTCATTAGGAAGTACTCTTCCTGCATTGACAACTATTGAAGGACTATTAGTAAAGTATCTCAAGAATGGAAAAAAAAGTACCCAATGTACTCACCCCTACTATGAAAGTCATTTAGGGCTTTCACATGAAAACTATAATCCAGTTACAACCTAAGAATAGGGGGAAGGGGGAAAGGGAGGGGAGGGAGGGGGGAGAGGGGTAAAGGGAGCGGAACAGGCGGGATCACACCTGTGGTGCATCTTACAAGGATATATGTGAACTTAGTAAATGTAGAATGTAAATGTCTTAGCACAATAACTAAAAAAAACGCCAGGAAGGCTATGTCAACCAGTGTGATGAAAATGTGTCAAACGGTTTATGAAGCTAATGTATGATGCCCTGTGATCATATCAATGTACACAGCTATGATTTAATAAATAATAAAAAAAAATAAAATAAAATGACAGTATTTCTTAGGTTATGATTTAGAAGCTATGTTTGGACCACTGTTTTTCATTAGTCATATGTAGAAGTAACAATTCCTTAAAGTTAAGAAGACTAGGGACTCACAGCAGGAACAAAGAAACAGACTGTACTATTGGCTTATAAAGAACATTTACTGGAATGCATTCTTCCATGTACAAGTATGCAGTACCACTGCAGACAGACAGCTTTGTGTCTAAACATTTGTGACAAACCGAACTCAGATGGAAATGTATTTTCTCAAGGAGAAAAAGGCATCAACATACATTCATCGTTTGAGCATGAGAACAATGCAAGCTTACAATATAGGTTGAGCAAAAGACAGTCAGCTTGCAAAAAATGATGAGTTTTTTTTTTTTAATGAAATACTTTCTGCAGTTGTCAGCATCACTGCTGTATAATCTTGCAGCCTGCACAACTTTCTGATATAAAGAAGACTCAGAATTCTTTATAGCCAACTTAGTGACCCAAGCTAGATCCTTACCCAGAATCTTACTGTGAACCCTACAGACCTAAGCAGTAAGGCAACTTGGGCGACTAAGTGACATTCGAGTATAATAATAATAATGGGAGAAAGTGAAGTTATCTCAGAGGTCTTGCTTTTTAAAGGCAATAATTTATTTTTTAAAATTAGGAAGATTGCCAAATCCCCATTTGGTTAGCATTTCTGTAATGAACAGACATGTGAACTTGAGCACAGGTGAGATATCAAGAGGCAGACAGCATATAAAAGTGCCATTATTTTAAGCAATAAAACTTTCACGCTTCATGTCAATAAATTAAATTATGCTAGAAATAGTAGATTGCCTTAACATCGAAAACAAAAAGAAACTATAAATAATGGTCACTTTGCTTTTCAAAAGGACACCAGAACTTATTCCTTATAAAATTGCAACTTTATACCCATTGATCAATCTCTCCCTAATCCCCTTTCCCCTTTCCAGTCTCCACTGTAACTTTTATGAATCAACTTTGGATTCCACATATGAGTGAGGTATCCAGTAGTTTAAATTCTGCCTGTCTCATTTGACTTAACATATCTTCTAGGCTCATCCATGTTGTCAAATATGGCAAGCTTTCATTGTTTTGTATGGCTTAATATGCTTACATTATATATTAATGCCATATTTTATTTATCCATTCATCCATTGACAGACATTTAAGTTATCCTATACCTTGGCTATTGTAAATAATGTTGCAATAAACATGGAGAGGGCAGATGTCTCTTTGAGATCTTGATCTCCTTTGGATATATAACCAGTAGAGCAGATTTGCTGTATCATATGATAGTTCTATTTTTAATTTTTTTGAGGAACCTCCATACTGCTTGAACAATGGCTGTACCGATGTGTATTAATTTATATTCCCACTAAAATGTGTAAGGGGTTTCTTTTCTTCACATCCTTGCCAACACTTATTTATCTTTTTTCTTTATTATAGTAGTCATTCTAACTGCAGTAAGGTGATTTCTCATTGTGGTTTTAATTTGAATTTCCCTGATTATTAATGATGTTGAGCCTTTCTCATATACCTGTTGGCTATTTATATGTCTTCTTTTGAGAAATGTGTACTTAAGACTTTTTTTATTAATATTAAATCTTTTGTGCATTTTTAAAATCAGATTATTTGTTCATTTGCTATTGAATTGTTTGAGTTCTTTGCATACTCTGGATATCAACCCCCTGTCAGGTGTGTAGTTTGCAAATGTTTCTTCACTCTATTGATGTTTCCTTGCTGTGCAACAGCTTTTTAGTTTGATTAATCCCTTTTGAGCTTTGTTCTGTTTTTCTTGCTTATGCTTTTGGAGTCATATCCAAAAATTCTTCCCTTGTCCAGTCTCATGAAGTATTTCCTCTGTTTTCTTGTAGTAGTTTCATGGTTTGGGGCCTTAAATTTAAGTTTTTAACCCATTTCAAATTGATTTTTATACATGGTGAAAGATACGACTCTAGTCTCATTCTTTTACGTGTGGATGTCCAATCTCCCCAGCCTCATTTATTGAAGAGACTGTCCTTTCTTCACTATGTGCTCCTGGCATTTTGTTGAAAATCAATTGATTATACATGTATAGATTTACTTCTGGGCTCTCTATTCTGTTTTATTTGTGTATGTGTCTGTTAGGACAAAGCCACACTGTTTTTTGTTACTATAACTTTGTAATGTATTTTTCAGTTTATTATTTAATAGTCCTCTGGATTCCAACATCATTTGTTTACAGCATAGTTCTGCAGTTTAGCAATTACATGGCTCTGGGTGGGTGAATTAACCTATATGTTCTTTATCTTTTTCACCTATAAGATGGTACTTATGTGCATTTTATAGAACTATAATGAGATTAAATTATGTAGCTTATAATATAGGATAATCATCCCAGTAATCCTATTGTTATTGTCCAGCAAAACTGTATTATTAATTCTTTTTTGAATTACACTTCCTTATTTCTTATATTTCATCTTAGCTCACACTTGTATTCTGATGCCTTTTCTCCCCTATTTCCACTTGTTAAAACATTAGCCATCTTCAATGTCTACCTCAAGTAAAACTTCCCTCAAATTCATAATTTCTATTGCTGCATGTATATTCTGTCTGATATTTCTGTTGTTATGTATTGCTCATTTATCCATTGAATTTGAATATTTTAAGTGAAAGAACTAAATCATATATGTTTTTAACCCCTTCAGAGTCTAGCACATTTATGTGGAACACAAAATAAGTTAAATAAAATGATAATTTAAAGATAGTATCTAAAATAATTTTAAAATAATCTGTGTTTTCATGTTTATAGACATTTCTAAGTTAGCCTACATGCATCTTCATTGAGTTATATAAACATTTATTCATTCAATAAACATTTATCGAATTTCTGCCTTCTATCAAGTCAAGTTGTGGACTCTGAAGAAATATCAGTTCACATGAAAAGCAACATCTCTTCTTTCAGGGAGCTAATGTTCTAATAAAGGAAGGAAGTCAATAAATAAGTCAACAGATAAATTAGGTAATTTCAGCACAAGAATATAGTAACTCGGTAGCATGGTAGTGTGTAAGTAGGGCAGGTGCATTTAGGTCTGGAGTTGGAGGTGGCTTCTCCAAGCTGCCATTAGGGAGAAAGAAAGCCAACCAAGCTTAGCTTGAGGAGAGTGCTATTTCAGATACAGCAGAGGCCTCTGGACAGAAGAGTGTATGACCTATTCCAGAAATAGCAAGAAAGCCAAATGTAGATTTAGGACAGTGGATGAGAGGGGTGGATTAGAAGAGCTGTGGTTAGAAAGGCTGGCATGAACTCCTTCATGTAGAACTTTGACAGACATTTTTAGATGTTATTCCAGGAGGATGGAAAGGCACTAGAGGATAGTATTATAACAATACTACTGGCAGGAGTCTGGAGCATGAACGGAGGGCAGCTGGTGTATTTTTCCTGCCTTCCCTACCCTTGCTTAGCAGGGTCTGGCAGTGACTACAATCTGATCTGAATGCTCCTGTTCAGATGCCTCAGGTCAGCTTCCTCCAGTTCTAAATGCACTGCTTCCTCCCATTGATCCTCAAGGCCTAAGCATGGTGCCACCTGGCCACACCTGTTGGTTTCAGGAATTTCAGCATCCCTTATTCTCTCTGCTGGACCCACACTTTTGCAAACTGATCTCCATAAGCATCTGATGGGTATGCTCCTTAAGCTGCCTGTTTCCTACTGGAGCACTGGTAGATAGAGAAATTTTGCAACAGCTCCAGGTCTGAGAGATGGACAGTTTCAAGGCACTGTGTCCATTTTCCAAGTCCCTGAGGCTCTTTCTTTGTATAATACAAGCCCCAAACAAAGCCAACAATACACCTCTTCTTCCTTTCATTTAATATTTTTGGGAGATAGCATCTTTAAGAACATTAGGAAGTCTGCTCCATAGTAAGTACTTTATGCCTCCATCAAACTCTGGTGTGGGCTGATCAAGCCCAGCTGTACATCACACCATGGAATTACCACACCTTCATTCCTAGCAGAGAGAGGCCTAAGGGAATGGCAACTCTTGAAAGAGATTTATACTACATTTAGCTTATGCTATACATCTTAAATCGAGGCCAGAATTTTACAGTGGCAAACAGATCATATGTCCTTTTCTGAATTTAAACTAACATTTTCTTGCAGAACAGTAGACAGAAGTTATTATTCATTTGTTTCAAAATTCTTATTACTTCTACTGTGTTCACACACATTGTATTTCTAGGGGTGTTCAATGATTTTGTGATTATTCACTAGTAAATATGAATTCCTGGTGGAGGAGAATCTACTCTGTTTATAAATGTGTATTTCCCAGCATGAACTTGATTGCTATGTTTCATCACACACTACTGCAATGAATAGTATGGACTTTGAGCAATTCTCTATTTTTAAGATTTGATGAATGATGCAGCTTCATCCTTGATACATTGATATCGCCTAGACATCACAGTGGTAGGCTACAAAAAGTGTAGTCTAAGAAAAGCCTGGCCAATTGAAGCCGTAAACAGACCTAAGCATGAGAAAAAGATTTATCCTTCATTAAGATAGGAATAATCCTCTAAATTCAGCATAAGAATCATGTGCCCTAGGTCCAGAAGGCCAATCTAGGTACAAAGGTGAAAATTAGGATGCTTTCACTTCTTCTGTTTTTGCTGATAGATTTTTAAAATTATTTATTTATTTTTTTTTTAGGAGACAGAGAGTCTCACTTTGTCACCCTCGGTAGAGTGCTATGCCATCACAACCCACAGCCACCTCTAGCTCTTGGACTTAGGTGCTTCTCTTGCCTCAGCCTCCCAAGTAGCTAGGACTACAGGCACCCACCACAACGTCTGACTATTTTTTGTTGCAGTTTGGCCGGGGCCAGGTTTAAACCCGCCACCCTCAGCAGATGGGGCCAGCGACCTACTCACTGAGCCACAGGTGCTGCCCTGCTGATAGATTTTTTTTTTTTTTTTTTTTTTTTTTTGTAGAGACAGAGTCTCACTGTACTGCCCTCGGGTAGAGTGCCGTGGCGTCACATGGCTCACAGCAACCTCTAACTCTTGGGCTTACGCGATTCTCTTGCCTCAGCCTCCCGAGCAGCTGGGACTACAGGCGCCCGCCACAACGCCTGGCTAACTGATAGATTTTTTTTAATTCTCCAAATTATTTTGTCTCAATATGCTTTCAAACGCCTGACTTCTAACAACTTCTAAAAATGACTTTTTCTCAGAGGCTGGTTCTTGAATTTTAGGAAGTTGTTAGTAGCTTTATGGAGCTATCTAATACTCTTGATACTTTCTTTTTTGGAAGATGAGATAACCCCTTTTTCTCTCTTTCTTTCTCACACACCCCTTCTCTCCCTCCAGCTGGCTCATGCACTCCCATTCTGTATTTCTGAATAATGTTAGAACCTCATTAATGTTTGGGCATTTTTTTTTTTTTTTTTTATTCACTGCACAACCAAGTAGCTCTTTATACAGAGGTATCATCTAAATTACGGGCATTTGATCCTCACCTCTTCAGTGTGATGAGTTATAGCAGAGAAGCAAGACATTTTCCCCCTTTCTGAAACCTCTCCTTGGTCCATTTATCCAGGTTTACTGTCAACATGTCTTCACAGTGACAGGAAAGGCATTTGATAACATTTGTTATCATTTTACCTTTATTTTTTCTTAAATTCTTTGCTGATTCTACCTTCCATACATGAGAACATTTCTGTTATAAATTTGGCCCCCATGAGTTTAAAAATACCTAAGAAAACGTAACTTATTTATAACTTAATTATTTTTCTTTCTTTTTTTTTTTTTTTTTTTTTTAGAGACAGAGTCTTATTTTGTTGCCCTTGGTACAGTAGAGTGCCATGGTGTCACGGCTCACAGCAACCTCCAGCTCTTGGACTTAGGTGATTATCTTGTAGAGTGCCATGGTGTCATGGCTCACAGCAACCTCCAGCTCTTGGACTTAGGTGATTCTCTTGCCTCAGCCTCCCAAGTAGCTGGGACTACAGGCACCCGCCACAATGCCCAGCTATTTTTTTGTTGCAATTTGGCCGGGGCCAGGTTCAAACCCTGCACCCTCAGTATATGGGGCTGGCACTCTACTCACTGAGTCACAAGCGCTGCCCATTATTTCATATCTCCATTTTTTTCATCTATCGTATACATACTTTCTTTCACATGTGCGTTTAGATTTTTCCAGAATTCCAAATCAAAGACATCATAATATAATACAGAAAACTTTCTCATTTTGTAATATTATGCAATTTTTCAAGTTATATAATTTATTTACCTATATGTTGTAAGGAACATTAATTATCTACATAATTTTTTGAAATTCGAATCCAATGGAGATTTAGGATAACTAAAGAGATGTTTTACATATACTTCATCGATCTTTACCAAATTTATCTTTTAATTAGCTTTATATATTCTTGAATATTCTAATATAATTCTTTGCTTAAATTCCTTATTTGCTTACACATATATGTATGTGTGTGAATAGAAAAATAGCTGCATCTTTCGCTCCTTCTTGCTTGAAGTAGGATTTGAGTTATGTAAACCATGGTGATTTTCTATTACATGTTTGTTTAGAAAATATGGGGGGGGGTACCTGTTGTTCATAGAAAGAATATAATAGTAGGTTTGTAAAGCTTATAAATTCTGAGAAAGAGAAAGGTTCTAAAAGTATTGGAGAAATACTTTCTTTTCCCTGTGTTCCAAGGTAGCAATCAGTCACTGCACCTTTCTGCTGTTTAGAGTTCCTTCCTGAGTTTCATATGCTAATATGTCGGCATCACAATATTTACACTGCATTATTAAAATCTGGGGCTGCACTATTGAAATATCATGCAATCTTTCCCCTGAAACAATGAGAATGCATTAATACTCCTGAAACTTGTTTGATACAAAAAAGAACTGTTACAAGTAGTACTAGGGTAGGAATTCATTTATACATTCCCCAGGTCACATTTTGTTTACTGCCTGCTAAGTTTTCTCCATAAAATAAAAGTGACTTTCTTATTTTGTAGGACTGATGAATGTTGTAAAGGCTTATGTTTTCATGACTCTGCCAAAACTTCATTAATTTGATGTCGATGACATGGAATTTGTGACAACTCTACCTGTATCTGGTGATGCTCACCCATCACAGTGTTTTCAGAAACACAAATGTGGGGTTAGTTTATGGTGTAAATATAATTGCAAGAGCTTGAAAGGCTTTTCTGACAGGAGATAACTTTTGAGCAAAATTAAGTATGTGTGCCTAAATGTTCTTCCCCCTTTAAGAAAATGGATCGAGTATGTTTATAGTGGTTCAAGTCACTGTATACACAAAAGAATGGAAATTTAGGTTCTACCTCTACAGATTCTCCTAACTTTTCTGTCCTCAGAGTCCTCTTCACCTCGAAATTCCTTTCCATTTCCAAACTCTATCATTCAGAGTTTTCAATGTTTAAAATTGCCCTCCCAAATTAATAAGTGTACATAAAATATATTCTACAATATCACTAGTTCTCAAACACCTCCAGTTATGATTATCAATAAATTCCCAGATATCTAGATGAATCCCATATTTAGAAATATCTGCTGCTAAGTTTTTATGAAATCTGTGAAGATCGAAAACAACTGATGTGATGAATTTCATCTCCTTATCCATTCATTACTACTCACTGCCAGTGAAAATATTTTACAGGAGAAGGAAAAAATCTTCCAACTCTATATTAAGTCTATGAATGTCCACTAAAACACATTAATGTCCATTAAGAGACATTGAATAAAATTGCCATACAGGGCCCTGTGCATAGACCTGAGCTCAGGATTGAAGTGGGCATTCGAGGGAGTCCTGAATACGTCTGTTAAACAATTCTGACCTGAAGATGGTTAGAAACTGATGTTTCTCCTGCCAACAAAGTACGCAGATGGGACCTTGCAGCTGTAAAAAAGTCACTGGGGCGGCGCCTGTGGCTCAAAGGGGTAGGGCACCAGCTCCATATGCCGGAGGTGGCGGGTTCAAACCCAGCCCCTCGGCCAAAAAACCGCAAAAAAAAAAAAAAAAAAAGTCACTCAGACTACTAAAACCATCATTTCAAATATATACTTTCTTGAACTATGTAAATCCTAACTCAGTGAAATGATGTATTCCTAAGCATTAGACAATAAAGCTTGACAATTGAAGGTGTGGGTTTCTTAGCATTTTTTTATAAAAAATCTCCTTTGTCATATGCATTTTACAAAGGTTATTCTATATTATTTGAATACTAGAGATAAAAAGGAATAACTACTAAAATTGAAGATATTGCTAAGATATTTATCTTGTTATTGGATATAACATTTTGCCTCACGTTGAGTGATCCCTTGTTTTTGACACTGTAACTGTCTGTTTTTCAAAAAATTCCTAGAAACGGATTCATTCCTTTTATATTATAAAGCTCTTCATATTTTTCCTTACATGTTAAGAATCGTATCCCCAGCTACACTATTACTAATCACCATATCAGCTGTTCAGGTAACCATTTATTTTACTGGTAAACCATATTTTCTTTCAAGTATTCAGGCATGCATGTTCCAAATTTTTTTAATAGGTAATACTACGTGAATGATTAATGAAAAAAAAAGGAAACACATTTTCATGATAGAACAAACCAAAATATTCTTAAAAATATACCATCAATGACTTATACTGGCCAAAATGTTCAATGTCTGCCTTGACCTAGTGTAAAGATTGATTGTGCTATATTTTCCCTCTAGAAATAAATAATTGAACACTATTGCTTTTCCTTGGATAAGACTGTGATTCTTTTACTTACAGCAAGAAAGTCCTTAAAAATAGAAACACCATATAATTAATTGAACAAATCTATAGTGACTGGCCATTCTGTGCCAGCACTGGTGCTAGGCATTGGACACAGACAGATGAAGGTAATATAGTTCTTGATGAGGAGGTAAGCCTAGGAGAAGACTTGCCCATGAGGTGAAGCTTCAGGTAAATCTTTACTGAGGTAGAGATGTTGTGGAGTAGGGATTCCTCCTACACAAAGAACAGTATATGTGTACTTGTACATATCCATAACCTCAGTATTCACTTCAGTGATGCCTTTAGAATGGTAGCAGATTCAATGGTTTGCTTAGAAAAATTCTTGAGTAAATACCTACCTAACTTATTGTCACTTGACCTGTGGCCTGCTATTTCAATGAAATGTTCTGAAAGTTTCAAAATGAGTATAAAATATTTTCTTTTTCAAGGGTATAGGCTATTCAGAGCATCTTACACACTCTTGCCAGAAAGTAAGGGTATAAACTAAGTTAGTATAAGAAAGTACATATGTGTAAGTACAAGAAAACACATCTCTTCATAAGCAAATAATGGAATCACCATGATGTGTGTATGAAGAACTGCCTTTTAGAGGTACAACATAATTCAACTCTGATTAAGATGGTGATTTTATATTGGAAAACATAGATGGTTGTTGGCAGAGATTTGTGGTTGAAAGACCTCTGTTTCTGGGCAGAGCCAGGATAGAACAGGACAAAAAGAGAGATCGGATTTGCAAGGCTCACTACAGTGAAGGGGTCATGCTTTCCACAGGCGGCGGGGATTGAGAAAGAGAGTGAGTATAGAAATTCAAGGGCATAGAAATTCAAGAAGACCAAAAGAAAAGAAAAGAAAAGACAAAAAGCAAGGAACAACAGGAGAGACAAGGAGTCCAGGAAGTTGACAAAAAACAAGGACCTAAAGGAAACTTGCCACAAGAAAATACTTACACATATGTAATAGGAGGGTGCTGCGCTACCCTTCCAACTAATGCCTCCATTATTAACAGACTTTTAGAAAAAATCTGATGCATGGGACATCTTAAGGGAGGACTGTGTACACAGGGGAAACAGAGACCCAAGGGAAGAGAATTGCTGTAGGAGCCAACAGCGCCTTCCAAAGTTAAGAGATTCAGGAAAGCAATTTGCTACAGGGTCCAATTCTGAATCAGATGGGACACATTTTTTCTTCAAATTATACTGAAATGAACCATTCAAGAGGGGCAGAAAATCACCTGAGGTCTTGCAGACATGGAGTGACATATACAATTAGACAATTAAGTTGCAAACTCATCCTCAAAACAGTGCTGTATACCTCATTACCGGCTATCACTACAGTCACCTTCAAAGTAACCCCCCGTGGGATGCTATGTACTGATGTTAGCAACCGGTCCACCCTTCAAAGCAATTTTGGAACTTTTTCTTTTAGAATGGTGATCAGAGTTGTTGTCACACGAGGCCTGACAATTAAGTTCACAAACTCGTTCTAGAAAAAATGCTGCCAGAATGTGTAGGTGAACACCTGCTCCACTAATTTTCCTCTTCTTTCCATCCTGCCAGGGAACAGGAAGAGCTGCATAGCAGTGCAACAATGTGGGTTTACCAGTTATCCTTTTGTAGAGACGATCCTGTGAACAGCATATCCTCATCAGTCTATTGTACACTTTTTGAATACATTTTAAACTAACAGAAATAATTGTTTTCCACTTTTATTGACATATATAATAATTTAATTATTTATGGAGTACATGAAAGTATTTGTTACATGCAAAGAATATGGAATGATCAACTTGGGGAACTCGGGATATTTAAATTATTACTTTTATTGGAAGGTAATGTACATTTTTACCAGGCTAAAGGGATTTAGAAGGACTAATATTATTGCATACAAAATATCCATTGACAATATGAATTATAAAACAAAACATCCAAAGGTTAGAGAACAAAATTGTCATGTTTTTACTAGAACTCATTGATGGAGGAAGAGAACACAGCTACTCAAAAAATAGTACTGAAAATCCAACTGCCTAGAGAAGAAGATAAAAATAAGAATAGTTGAACATTCATCATTAACAGACATGTTTTATTCTAAAAATTCACAAATTTCTGCAAAGTGCTATCCTTTCGGTTATTTTTTCCACACATATCCTCTGGTGATCCCGTAGTACAGTTCAACTGGTCAGCATCCAAGAAGTCTGCAATGCATCTCCATTGATAACCATGCTTGGTTCTGTCTCTGCAGGTTAGAGTTCTTAAGTTCACCTTTTAATAGGAGCCCAGATTAATTCAATCACCAGCAAGATGGGTCACATCTTAGGGAAGGAAAAGAAAGGCAAAGGGCTCTAAGCATGTTGACCTCATCAGGACTCAGCCCAACAGCTGATACCTGTGCCCAGGTTCACAGCTAATTAATGGGCTGTCACTTTAGTTGTTGACTGGTGAATTATTTATACTTATAAACAGCTACATAATTTAGAGCTGATATCTTAAATTACGGCTGAGAGTGACAAGGGAAAGGTGGCCTAAAACTTCAACTGGAGATCAATGCCCTTGTTCTCAGGGCACATTCGAACACAATTTCTACTGACTATTCTCAGAATAAACAATGGAAAACAAAAAGCATGTCAATGCGGTGTAACGTGTTCGAGATGGTAAAATGCTTCATCAGTCAAAGGGAAAGTTGTTGGAAATAAAACAACCAGGATAGAACTCCAAAGGACACTAATTTTTTGAAAATGAAAAAACTTTGGTTTTGAAATTTAATCAAGAAATCTAGACCTGTTGTATGTTTTAAACGTTGCCTCACAGTTTATCACGCTTTGTGTTTTTTTTGTTTTTTTTTTATTAAATCATAACTGTATACATTGATATGATCATGAGGCATCATACACTCGCTTCATAGACCATTTGACAGATTTTTATCACAGTGGTTAACATAGCCTTTCCGGCGTTATCTCAGTTACTGTGCCAAAACCTTTACATTCTACATTTACCAAGTTTCGCAAATACCCCTGTAAGATACACCACAGGTGTGATCCCACCGATCCCCCTCCCTCTACCCACCGCCCCCTTCCCACTTCCCCCTATTGTTAAGTTGTAACTGGGTTATAGCTTTCATGTGAGAGCCCCAAATTAGTTTCATAGTAGGGCTGAATACATTGGGTACTTTTTCTTCCATTCTTGAGATAATCACAGAAGATCTGGAAGCAGAGTGATTTTTCACCAGTGGCTATTGCATCATATTTTGTTTTCCTTTTATAAAGCAGAAGACAGTTTAGAAAAAAAAAAATTCATTAACATAACACAGAGTGGGATGGGGCTGCCACGTGATTAAGTTGAGATGTTTTAAATTCAGAAGAGCAAAAACAAGGAGAAATTAAGAAGAAAAGTAAGAGTATGAAGATTCTTAGTACCTTAGTACCTGCCAGAGAGAGGTTTAAGAATAGCCAAATATTTTGAGGACAGTTATCTTAAACAGTGGTTATTGTGCTCAATCCATTAAAACTGACTATATATTGTGAAAATAAATATTTTAAGACAGCATTACAATATAACAATTTGGAATTTTTTATTAACTTAAGTGTTTGTTTTTTTAATGTGTGTGTGTGTGTGTGTGTGTGTGTATGTTGGAACTACTGTTAAGTTCCCATTTCCTCTTTCTTTCTATAGAAAGATAGATCACTATCTTTCTATACACACTTTATAGAAGCCTCCTCTTGCATTGGTATTTATAGGTTTTTTTAATAATACAAGGCAATATTAAACAGAGTGACTACTTAGTAATTAATTTCTCTGGCTGCACTGGCTTGCTCTGAAATTACTGATAGTTTATATTTTATTATGACCTTTTTACGAAAAGCTTTCAAGAATGTTTGTCTAAAAACAAAGAGATCAGATCTCCAAAAGCTGCTCTTTTTCTGAAAAGAGAAAAAATAACTTAAACAAATTACACTATTTTATAACAGATATTGTACTATGATGGCAAATCAAGAAACATGTGAGGAGGTCTTAGGGGTGAGCAGAGTTTGGGATTTGTTCTAGACTGGTGCCAGTTCTGCTATTTTATAACTCTGTATAAGATATTCCCCTTGCCTCATTCCTTGCCTGAATCAACAATGCTGAATAACACTCTCATGTTTCCAGAAGGCATATTTTGCATTTTCTGTCCCCTACAATAAAATGGTAATTTTCCAAGCCTGTTCCTGATTTCTTATTTACTCTTTTTTAGCATTTTGAACAGACTCTGTCATTTTGACTACCACAAAATTTCCAGGGGTGAAATTCTGTAGTGATAAAAACCTAAACAAGTTAACCTCCTCTCCTTGGATGTCATATAATTTCTTAGTGACACAATTATATTCAGTTTCCAAAATTAGATATAATCATTTCCATCTTTGTAAAGGTTAATACACACTTGAAAACAGCAGCAAATGATTTGATAGGCTTCTAAATTTAAGTTTCCAAGATCAAATAACATGACACAGTGCTACTACAGATACCTAAATATTGAAATATTTACTATGTTAGTAATGTACTTGCCCTATACATATGCAGTAAGAGGAGCAACCAGTAAAACATGAGGACCAGGCAAAGAAACCCTTTTGTGTTTACAGACCTAAGATTCCTGTCCCTAACTTAGAGATAAGTAAAGGTTCAGGAATCCCTACTGGTTTGGGGAGCACTCTGCACCCAGTAGGCAGAGAGAAGAACTTCTACAAGAACCTGCTCAGGCATGACCCTGGTCCCATGGCCCTGAGACTTCATTGCCCATCAGGAAACTCTAGGGCTGGGAGATAAAGCTTAAGTGAAGCACCTTGGCTTAAAAAGCCTCTTTGTCCAGGTAGGCCTGACTCCTCCCACTGAGAGACACTCAGACACTTGGCCAGGAAGCTACTTCTGCCCTCTTAGATGGCACCATAATGGAACAGTATGACTCCTAGCAATCCCAGTCAAACCAGGCCAACAAAAATAACACACAAAGGCACTAAAAACTAAATTGTCATTGGAAATTCAGCACATGTGCTAAACATGCCAGAATGATTGCCTGCTAAAGTAAAAGATTCAAATTGAACCCACAGAATTATAACATAGTAGGCAAAATATACAGGATACAATTGAAAATCACCCATCATATCAAGAAACAAGAAAATCACAACTTGAGTGAGAAAAGACAATTATCTGATGCCAACCCTGAGATGAATTCTATGTTGAAATTATGTGACAAGGATTTTAGAGCAGGCATCATAAAAATGCCTCAACTGGCAATTTCAAATTCTCTTGAAATAAATGAAATATCTCAGCAAAGAAAAAGATGTTATATAAAAGAGTCAAATGAAAATTACAGAACAGAAATAAACAATAACATACACGCATGCATGCACAAATACACTATCTCTGATGGGCCCAGTGGTAGAGTGGAGTTGCCAGAGAATGGGATCAGGTAACTTTAGGACAGATCAATAGATTTCACCCAACCAGAACAACAGAGAGAGAACAGACAAATAAAAAGAACAAGACTTGGAATCCCAAAAGGAGAGGAGAAAAAGAGTGGGACTCAAAAAAAATTTCAAGAAATAATCCAGGAAAATTTGTCAAATTTGGTGCAAAAGACACTCTACAAATTTGAGAAAGAACAAATCTCTAAAAAGGTAAACTAAAAAAAAAAAAAAAGAAAAGAAAAAACTACACCCAGACACACCATAATTAAATTGCTAAAAATTAAAGTCCAAGAAAAAAAATGTTACAGATAAGCAAAAACAAATAATAAATAACCTATAAGAAAAGCCATTTCTAATGATGGCAAATCACTCTTCTGAAACCATGGAAGATAGAAGAAAATGTACAACGCTCTATGGCAACAACAAACACATTTTTTAAAACGTGCTTATGAAATATTTATAAAGATAGACCATATCCTGTGCTGTAAAACAAAGCCCAACCAATTTAAATGAGTTGAAATAATATGGGTGTGTTGATGTTCTGAAATCATAATGGGATCAAACTAGAAATCAATCACAGAAGGAGAGTTTATAGAGTTTATACACTAGTACAAACTCACGTTTACTTTTTTATAGACAGATACAGACATATAAATAGTGATAGGTATATCACAGATGTGTTTTCTATCTGTGTTTGCTGAGAGTATTAGAAACAGTGACTCTCTGGTAGTGAAAAGAACACCTAGATTTTGGCTTCCTAATACAGTTCTCCAATAAAAAGAACCAGGATTTCTTAGAGAAATGGTTGATTCTAGGGTTGGGACAGAAGATACAAGATGATCCTGGGACATGTTGTGGTATCAAAAAGTATGAAAGTGTGCCTATTTATACACACTCTTCAAAAGGACACAATATCCACCTGAGGAACTGCCAATCTGAGCACAAAAATAAATACTGTTGGTATTAGATTATAACTCAAGGAATAAAATAAATATCCATGAGTCTATGCTGACATAAGCAAATTACTGAATACATAAATAAATACAGATAAATGGAAATATGTTTTACAGAAGAATTAGAAGTAATAAATGTAGATAGATGTTCCCAGGAGGTAGAGCTTAATTTCTTTGCTATTGAGTGTGGACTAGACTGACTATTTGTTTCCAAAGACTAGAATAAGAAAAGGGAAAAATAACTTTGGAATGTAAAAATATGGGGATGCATCCTTAATGTTACTATCTTTTACCACCTTTACCTGGTCATCCATACTTCTCCAAACCACCAGTGGTAGAAAAACAAAATGGAAGAAAGCTGAGTACTGAATGATTGTGCAGAGCAAAGCAGCCTACATGTTCATGCTGGACATTACATGAAAGAGAAATATTGTCTTTTGTTTTTACAACACTCATTTCTAAGGTCTCTTGGTTATTGTACCTTACTTTTTTAGGCTTATCATCTCAGTGGTCCAATTAACATTCTATTATGATTTTAGTTTATGTTTCTTAAATTCCTCTGCCCAAGTTCTGAAACCACATTCAGGAGTTGGCAATTAAGAGTCTCAATCATAACCAGGCGAGGCAGCTTGCACCTGTAATCATAGCACTCTGGGAGGCCAAGGCAGGTAGACTGCCTGATCTCAGGAGTTCGAGATCAGCCTGAGCAAAGTGATGACCCTGTTTCTACCAAAAATAGAATAACAAAACAAAATAAACTAACAACAACAACAAAAACACAAAACTAAGAGGCTTTGTGGGTCAGGTGTCTGCAGTCTCAGCTACTCAGGAGGCTGAGGCAAGATGATTGCTTGAGCCCAAGAGTTTGAGGTTGCTGTGAGCTACGGCACTAAAACACTCTACCTACGATGACAGAGTGAGACTCTGTCTCAAAAAAAGAGAAAGACTCAACCACTTATGAGATTATGTTTATTTGCCCACAAATAATGGCATTTTAAAAGTGGAAGGACAGTAGAAGAAATTTATGAATTAATTACTTTCTCTTAAAGGTAAATTTTAAAAATCCAGTAAAATAGTTGCTAGTGGAGGGGAGAGTGATAGAATTGGAGATTGTTAGAGATATATTCACTGGGAATATGAATGAGCATGAAGGAACCAGATGACTATTCCTTATACCCATTAACATTGTTGTATAAGAATTTACTTTCACAGTGCAAACCATGTAAGAAGGTATATTCAGTGTAGGGAATAGCAGTGAAACTGATTTCTTCGAGATTTTTACTTGAAACCTTTGACTATTTGAACTTAAGATCATTTGTAAATAAATAATATATTTGCCATTTGAAAACAAGTAACCGGTTTTCACTCCTCTTTGGCCAAAAGCATCCCATGAACATAATGTGTCAAGACCAATAGGGCAGACAAGACCATGGTTGACCTTCTGCACAAAGAAGGGAGGCCATGACAGTCTTTGAAGGCTCTAAGATTTCATGAAATGCTTCAATTTGAAAATTTTCACAATTTGATGTTGTGAGACCTGGTGTTCTTATTTTAAAACTTGGCAATTCTTTTGATCAATTGGATACATTTATAGAATTATAGACATTAGAGAAGTGGAGAGAGCATTCAAGATCATCTCATTGATCATTCTTAGGTTTCTAGAATAGAAAGCCAAGACCCTGGCCCTTCTCAATGTTTTGGTTTTAGACAGAGCCAGCTATAGCCACTTGTCAGGAAACTACTTCCAACTTTCTTTTGCTTAGTCATTTTGCAAATGAAATAGGTATAATAGAAATTAGACTTAGCTGTTTTGCTCTGTTAGAGCAACTGATGTCTTCTTGTCTTTTGGGTCTCATATGTCTCCTCTGACCATACAAATAAAAATTCTTTACCTTTTTCACTTATTCTTATTGAGGTGTTTTCTGATCATTTCTTATTCAATCAATCCTAAGAGGTAGGGATCTTGACTCTATAAGTTTTCTACTCCCTGTGTTGAGAACAGGAGCTCTGTAAACACTGGTTAAATGAATGTTGAAAGATCTGTTTTAGCAAATTTACATTAATTCCTTTTCCACACTTCTCGATTTGCAAAACAAAATAAAACAAAAAGCAACAAAACAGAGGATTCCAGTTCACTTTTCTCAAGAAGAGGCAGTGCTTTTAGATTAGATGATGTGTGTTGTTCATTGTTTTTTCATGGCTTCTTCATGAAAACAATTCAACAGTATCCACATATGTACTACCTCTCAACATAGTGATGAGTGGTATAATAATAATAATAATAATAAAATACTAATATTAATAATAATAATAAAACACATATGTTTTACAAGTTCAATCCTGAATGAAAAAAAGTCACAGAAATACAATTCTGGTAAAACAAAGTAAATAAGATTTGATCTCCTAGAAAGGAAATAACAGCACCTAATTTATGGTTGTTTTTCTAAAGCCACGCAGAATCCGCAGCATGTGGTCTTCACTTGAGAGCTAATGTTCTGAAGAGGGAAGAGGGCAATTATTTGGCTCCTGACAGGTGGTTATGCACAAAATGAAAGAGTTAGGGCAGACATGACTATATGTATCTGGAAGTCCTGTGTAGTCAGCCCACCTACTCCTGTTTTTCTAAAGGAGTATCTTCCTACTCGTAAAGCCATTCTAATTAGGAAATACATCTATTCTCTGCTTATTTTTGTGAGATTTTCCCTTACACTTTCTGTGCAAAGTCTAAGGTGAAAAACCAGGGGCTGAAAACCTCTTCTGTAAAGGAGCAAATCATAAATATTGTAGTTTTTGTGGGCCATACAGTCACTCTTTTGTGCTGTTTTCAGCACAAAGGCAATCATAGAAAGTATGAAAAGGACTGCATATTGTTGTTCCAATAAACCTTTATTTAGAAAAGCAGGTGGTGGGCCAGATTTGGTCTAATGGCTGTCACTTGCCAACCACGGTGATAGATGACTACTGCGAGGCTGCTTTGTAAAATATATAAAATTTGAATTAACTCTACATCTAAATATTTTGAATGCATATTTAATATTGTCCTTGGCTTCATAACTAGATGGCAACATTTATTATAAATGAAATATACTCTGAAATAAAATGATTAAAGTTGCATATCTGCATAGCTTGTATTATTTGCATATTATATCTCTCAGTAACACAGGTAGACTTGTTGAAGAGTCACAAAGTAGTGGGAAGACTTGGGAGTTATGGCTTTTATTACCAGCCCACTTCCAGGTTACTCTATTATCTAGGGCAAATCATAGAATAATTATATAAGGCAGTCTAGAAAACGGAATGTTTGGAACACTATCCACATGGCTCCTGATCACATTGTCATGTATTAGGAGACACTTTTGCATTGCCTATGACTTTCAGATCAATTTTCAAGATGCAAGGAAGTGGCCAGTAGAACATTATAGATTTAAAGTTGCTTTATTACTTAGGGTTCTCCAGAGAAATAAAAAGAATAAGACACATGTAGATATTGTGTACACATGCGCGCACACACACACACACACATATATATATGTATATACATGTGATTTCCTGTGGGAATTGCATTTTGAGATTACGGAGGGCAAGAAGTACCACTGTGTGCTGTTTACACACTGGAGACCCAGGAAAGCTGGTGATGGAATTCTCTCTGAAGGTCTGACAACCAAGTGAACTGACAGTGTAACTCCCAGTCTGAGAGCAGAGGCCTGAGAAACTGGACTGCTGCTATACATCCTGGGGGCTGAAATTCTGAGACTCAGGAACTCCAATATGTAAGGGCATATGGAAAATGAATGTCTTATCTTAAGGAGAGAGAGAGAGAGATGTTACTCTTCCTCCACTTTTTTGCTCTATTTAGTTCCTCAGTGGATTGGATTATACCTGGCCACATTGGTGAGGGCAGATGTTCTTTACTCAGTCTACTGATTCAAATGCTAATCTTTTCTGGAAATGTCCACATGGATACACTTAGAAACAACATTTTACCAGCTACCTAGACATCTCTTACTTCAATCAAGTTGACACACAAAATTAACCATCACAAGTGCTTTAAATAGAAGGTGGTGCTACAGAAGCCAGGACAGAAGGGTCCTCAGCAAATGTCCAGGGGGTTTACTCTTGACCGATAGACTGTGTGACTGAAATATAAATTTCAGCATCGGTAAGCTTCTGAGAGGAGAGACAACACAAGTAGAAGGAACAGGGGAATTGTAAAGTAGAAACAGGATCCAATCAACTCAGTTATTCCAGAATATAGTGGCTAATTCTCTGCAAGACATTGTGCAAAACTGGCCTAAAACTTCAGATAATGGCAAAGGTAAGAGCCTGGATCAGATGGAGACAACTCCGAATCTTTGAAATACAAAAGAAAGATGTGCCTTGTCTTGTGCTTCCTGCCTACCTCTTCTCCCATAAACTCTTAGCCTCTGATTTCTTCTCTCTCAGACACCAGGGCTATTCTTGACCCGGGCTGTTCTTCACTGTCTCCATGCCCTTCATACAAGTTACTAATGTACAGCCTTCAGCCACACAGATTACCCTGCTGTTTTTCTCCTAGCTGTTAATTCTCCTATTGTGAAGCCTGCAGACACCATAGACCACTATTTATTTTGTATCCTTACCCATAATATCTTGGCTCCAAATTTCAGTCCCTAAGCTACCTAAATTGTTCTGCTAACCAAGTTAAATCCCAGAGCTTAGAGCAGTTACAGGAAAGGTTTCCTACATCTCATCCTGGTGCTGTAATTGAAATTAAAGTAAATGATTCACACAGTGCACATTAATGTTGGCACGGCTCCTTCTGCCTTCTTCCCAAATGACATTATGAGTTATGCCAAACTAAACTCATTTCCATTTTTGATATGGTTAACGAGTGGTAGATAAGGAGAATGCCATTGACAGAGTATAACTTGATTTCAGGCAGACATTTAGGGAGAACAATGACTCTCAGGCTTTTCTTTTGGACAAGGCAGATAAATGTTAACTAGGTAATATAAAAATATTTAAATAAAAATTGCTACAACTCAATTCACTAATTGATAAAAATCAGAAAGAAGAATTCTGTTTCTACTTGCTTTCATCAACATTTCCTCTTTGACCAGCCTTTATCAATAGTACCATCAATCGGGCCACAGAATCTATATCTTTTTCTATATCTTCATGCTAGTTTAACTTTTAGAGGGCATAAAAATACTTTAGATAGAGTAGATGAAGACCTAATACATGTATCAGGTAAAAGAACTACATTGTGAAAGAGTCCTAGTGAAAATATTGTCAACATCCACAAATCAGTGAAGATTTAAGTACATTATGACTCAACAGAGAGAAGGCTATATGCCACCATTAAAGCATGTTTTTGAAGATCAATGCCATGCCATTTTTTGAAAGGAAGATAAAACCATCTATATATGTTTTGTGCATGCACAGACATACATGTCTGTGTGCATGTATGTATGTGTGGTGTAGAGAAAAACAGACTGGATGTGAATATACTACCATTTTAAATGCTGTCTCCAAGTGATGAGATTATTTTAACTTTTACTTTTCAATACTTTTTTAGAATTTAGGCAATAACTAGTACTACCTGTCCAATAATACCTTTTTTTTTAAAAGACATGAGTTTTAGATAAATAAACAACCTGATCAAAACAAGCTAGTAAGATTGAGCAAAGATGAATGCAAAGCCAAGCCCTGCATTTTTATTCTGATATTCAGGTCCTGGACTTGAGATAAAAGAGACCCTTTGCCTAAAAAAAGATTTGGTACTTTAACAGGCTCTAGGCACAAAAGAAACCAGCATAGAGACACAACTGTTAAAGGAACTAAGAGATGCTTAGTCCTAGAGCTAAAAGCCTTTAAAAGAATTCCAGTGTCAATTTGCTTCTCTCATAGGCTACAAATTCCTTACTCATAACAGAATCCTGTTTTTCCCGCCTGCCGTCTAGAATTCTCTCATGTCACTAGCTGCTTTAGGGTCCTCCCAGCTGGCACCACAACCCTGCCCCTGTCACACGACCCACCTGGACATGGAACCCCACTCACTCACTTGGGTGTTTATTTTCTAGGTGTGATCCAATCAGAACCCTAGAAGCGATTGGTCTATGACTCTGAACGATGGGCTCCCAATGTGTTCATGAGTGCACCCCACAGTTTTTTTCCTGAGGTCACAAAGTGTGAGTGAGTTATTCTGAACTTAGAACCTTGTGACATCAGAACTACTGCTCTGTGCCTACAATCCTCACTGCCATATTATGAAAGTGTCCAGTCTCACATTTGGCATGGAGAGTTGGTAACCATCTGGAAAGAACATCCTTTTGTACTGTTACCAGATGTTTATGTGCCCCTTTCTTTCTTTACATCATTATTCATTGGTAAAACCTGACAATTTCCCCCCAAACAAGAGGTATCCCTGTAAGTATGGTAGCATGTTGAAAATAACATGTTAATTAACAGTTGAAAATAATCGTCCTTTTTTTTGAAAAGGGGGAGTCATAATATTGAATTTTTTGCTGAGATATTTTTAATGAGATATTAAATTACATATAATCAAGGGGCAACCTACTGTTTTTAAAGAACTTAAAGGCTCCAATATGAGGAATGAAATACAGGATTCTCTGCAGGTATTTTTACAGCCTGCTTACCCTCCAAACTCAGTACCCTTATTTCAACATTTCTTTCCTGCTCCTAACTAGAAAAGATTCTGGAGAAATGGACAAAAGTAGGATTGATGAGGCCTTGAGGGTCAGATATAATTAAGATTTAATTTTCATAAGACACCTCAAGTGAATTCTCTCAGGTAGGTGGACCTAAGTGCCAGAAGATCACTGGCTATCAGAATGCCACTGGACAATACATCACTGGATCTCGTAAAAATGGGTGACAGAAATATCTTGAATAGTCTGTTTTAGTTTTCCTTTTTTCTTTTCTGTCCATAGTTTCCTGAAAAATCATGTACAGGACTGTATTTTAATCGAGAGTACAATGCTTAGGACAGAGTATTGAGAAGAGCTTCTAGTAAATAGTGATATTGAACTGGTAATCAGTCGGGCTCTCCTTCTAACTCATCCAAATGATAATCTGTGTTTGGGAAGTAAACATGGGACAGTGAAGAGAAAAGAATCTAGGGATAAAGAGAGACAGAATATAGATAAACATATAGAGAGATTATAGAATGGAGAAGTCCTGCCATTCAGACATGTAGTTTTGAAATGTTCCTCTTCCAATCTCAAGGGCACCATTTAAAAAAGTAGTTGTAGTCAAACTTCTGCTTTGTTCAAATTTGTATCTCTTCCTATCTGTTGAGGTTCCCAAGCTGAACAGTACCCAGGAAAGGAGTAAGCATGGTGCATTACCTGTGCACATGGATTGTGTGCTAACTAGTAAGTCTTCTGGAACTGAAAACATGAGGCCCAAAAGAATTGACTAACACAAAAATTGCAAAAAGCAAATTGCTGACCAGAAGTGCTATGTTTAAGTCATCCCAGGAGAGTTAGGGTTGAATTCTACTATGCTAGGATACTTCACATTTTTCTTTTTTCACTAACTCGACTGAGCAAAATTGACTATTTTTCTTCTCATTTTCTTAAATTCAATTTCAACCAACCTGATGGTTCTGGAGAAGAAAAGGGGGAAAAAAGTTGTGGTCTGGTAAATTATTTGTACCTGCTTGTGAGACTGCCAAGGTATATTGTATTATTTATTACAACGTATAAATATTTATTAAGTGTACAGCCTACCTTTTCTCCAAAGAGTAAAAAACATCAACAAACATACAAAACTCTAAACTCTTTTCTGAGCACTACCAAAATGAAAATTCCAATCAGATTCCAGCGTGAAGAAGCAAACCAGTGATTTGCACACTTTAGACAAGCTCACCTTTCCATTCTACCCAGGGTGAGTCTTATTTTATTTCTGGTGCTAGGAATGGTCAGGATAGCAGTGTCTCTATATGACCCAAGGGAAACTTCCAGGGGAACTCTGAATGGAAGGATATTTAAGAACTTATAGATCACCAGCTTTTAAGAAATGCAGCTCTTAATAACCTTTGCGTTAATAATGACAGAAATGACAAATATATGATACGTATTGGTTGTGAAGTCACCTTAAAATTCTGACTTTGAGATGCTCTTGAAGCAATGTCACACTTTTGCATTAAGTCCCTGTGAAAGAATTCTAATAATTTTGGTTGACAAATTAAATATTAAAACATGTAAATAATTTTTCTGAAGTCATTTCCTATCATGTCATCGCTTGTGATTTTATTTTATTCCTCATGGATTCTGGAATAGGTTAAAGTTTTTCTTTTTAAAGTTTCTGGGTCCTTGAACTTGTAGCTTTGGTGCCCTTCTCTAAGAATGGGTCAAACAGACACACACAGAAACATACGTAACACACAGATACACACTCTTCCTTAAAGACACTACACTTGATACTGTGCTAGATGAGAATGCAGGAGTAGATTCTGTAGATTAAACGCAGGCTGGTGTCTGTAAAATTGGATACAATGAGGGTACAGCCCTGGCCTGTTTATTTATTTTTATTTTTTTATTATTAAATCATAGCTGTGTACATTTATACAATCATGGGGCACCATACACTGGTTTTATAGACCATTTGACACATTTTCATCACACTGGTTAACATAGCCTTCCTGACATTTTCTTAGT
The DNA here is from genome assembly GCF_027406575.1 of Nycticebus coucang. Classification (NCBI taxonomy): domain Eukaryota; kingdom Metazoa; phylum Chordata; class Mammalia; order Primates; family Lorisidae; genus Nycticebus; species Nycticebus coucang. The sequence goes on along the minus strand of NC_069783.1, from coordinate 98,435,000 downwards.
TATTGTGTTAAGTCATTTATATTCTACATTTAATAAGTTTCACATGTACCCTTGTAAGATGTGCTGTAGGTGTGGTCCCATCCATTACTCTCCCTCCATGGCCTGTTTATTTTGATGCCACCCCTCTGCTGCCTGGCACTGTAGTAGACACAGGTATAGTTGGAGAAGAAGTGAATGGATGACTGAACCAATAAACACACTAATGTAGAAGTAAATGATTGCTTTGCTAAAAAAGCAGTGGTAATTTGGAAAATCTTTCTGATACTAAACGATAAAGAAAAGATTCCCAAGTAACCTGTGTTTCAAAATTTCAAAGTGACTTAGTTTTTCTTACTGAGGCGATTCTACTCTGGTTGTGACAGTGCAACTGGAAAACAGTGTGCACGAAGTGATGATAATTCAAATCTGAGAAATAAATAGTGCCAGTATCTTGGTATCTTCCTCCAGATTTAATTCTGCAAGTCTGTGAACATTTCGAAAAGGTTTATTTTAACATGCACACTATTTTTTAGAATTTGTTTTGGCCAGGTAAAATGCATTATGGGCAACTTACTACATTCATAAATTTATCATCTACAGATAGTTTTTAAGGGTGGTGTGTCAGTGAATTTATGTTACCATCTTAATTTTTAAATAAGTTTTAAATCAGCTTTATTTCTTTTTTCCTCTTCTTTCTAACAATCACTTATCCTCTGGCAAACACTGTAGTAGGAGAATCATTCCACTCCACATTTAACTAAGATTTAGGGTGGATTAAAGAAGTGAGCCCTTAGACCCTTTCCCCTTGCTCGCTGGAAGAAAGCATTGCTCACATCTGTTGCTCTGACTTGGAAATTTCATGTAGTTCTTGCGCTTCAAAGTAGCTACAGAGGAGGCTATGATCTTCATTTTCCTTAAACTGTCTGTCAAAGAGAAAAATGTCATTTGTTTTAGTTTAATAAAATGTAAAATGGCTATAAAATGTAATGTATAATATACATCATTAACTAGTGTTTTAATTGTCTTCTCTTAAAATATTTATTCAATGGTTACACATAAAATATATTTTTCCGTAACAGTCGGTCTCCTTGGGAGTATATGAAACAGCATGTTCAAAGACAGGATACATTTTATATGTGCATAACTATCTTTGTAAAGAAAAACCTCCTTCTAAATTGTGATATCATTAATTGCAATAACTACAACAAAAATAACATTATGTATATGTTGTCTTTCATGCAAAAGCTATAATTATAACAAAAGGGGGAAAAATCTTTACATTAAGTTAAAATTCAGTAAACCAATTTGATTTTGCATAAATTCTCTCACTCTTTTTACAGTGACCTTTTTTCACAAAAGAAAATATGATTTTAATCATAGCAGCTATCTTGCAAGTAAATATTTTGCAAAAATAAAGAAAATACGGTGAATTCCCTACTCTACTTGATTACAAAGCTTATAACTCAAATAGTCTTGCAAACAGTCATTCACCCTTTGGTCTTGGAAAAGTAATGATTTATGCCAAGCACAAGGTAGAAAATATACTTAATTTATTCATTGCACAACCTATACACCACCTCAGGGTGGGGTGGGGGAGAAAGCTGGAAAAACATTGTGAGCTAATAAATTATTTCTCCTTGTTTGGAAGCCTGTCACTATGGTATACTGCTAGTAAAGCTTACAAATGACTCTTGTTCTGAAGATGCTGATAAAAAAAAAAAAAGAAGGAAAACATTGGGCTGTATGATTAAGCTCTGCCTATGTTTCTTTACAAAATTTCAATAGGAAAATGGATAATTAATTAGGCTTTCACCAGAAAATCATTAACAATAAACCACCATAAAAATAATCTAAAATTTCTGTGATTTTTTTTTCTTTCCCTCATATGTGAATATTTGTTTTGCTGATTTCTGGACTGTCTTCATGTGAATATTCTCTGCAAATGTCAGCATTTGAATAAACTTCCCAGATCTTACTCCTAGACAGACATCTACACGGTTGACATAATCCAGATAATTCATGCAAAAATACGCAAATAAAAAAAAACCCTCTTTTTATTTCCTTTGTAACACCCTTATTTCTTTTTCCTTGACCTGAATTACCCTCATATTAGCTCTCTGTAGAGTACCAATTCAAAAATAAATATTGACCCAACACTTTATTTTGTGTTGTGTAGACTTGGCAATGTACAGCCAATAAAAGCTACATTAGAGCATCTGAACACACAATTTAACCCTGAAAATTTGCATTTATAATTGATGGTTATGTTTAGCTGATTAACAGTATAGAGAAACACTCCGAAGATTACCAGCGAATTCCACTTATTTTGTAAAATAAACCCCAAGTAAGACACTGGTTGAATTTCAATCTACCCACAATAAACTGGATTATAAAGAATTTCATGTGTAGACTCCTAAATTAATTTTTCTAAAATAAGATATGCACCATGAAACAAAAAGTTAAAGAAATAAACTCAGCAAGCATAATGACATAGTGAAAAGATTATTTGTTCATATTTAAATAGCTCGAGTGCTGTTGCTGAGTGCCTCGAAGCTCACTAAGACAAGTAATTTAACATTACATGTATTTAAACTAAAGAAAAATAAAATAGACGCAAGAATGTTGACATTGAATGAATCTCAAAATGTTAAAATGAAAAAAAATTCACATTAAACCATGAAAGATTAAGAAAAACAAAAGGGCTCTCAGGGGAAATGTTTTCCTTGAAATTTTGTGTCAACTTATGATTTAAAAAAAATTGACTCTCCCTCCCTTATACAAGACTGCCTGCAACACCATTTGGTGAATTTTAATAATCGATAATTTCATATTTATGATTTGTATTTTATTTTTATTTTTAATAAGAACAAAAATTTTAAATCAGTTCCCTTTACTGTTACCAAAAGCTTCAAATTTTATCATTGAGGTATTATCGGGAAGGAAGAAAAAAATCCCACTCTACCATTCCCCTCCCTTGAAGAATCGTCATTTGATCAAAAGTCATGGCAGGAACGTTTGTTGTTGATTACTTTGAGAATTATCATAGATTTTAAGGGAAGGAATAAGAAAAGAACATCTACTTACAGAGGAAGCAGTGTGATGCTGAGAATGGGTGTGGATCACAATCATATCACTGAGGCCTTATCTAGACCTCCTGCAAGCCACATCTAGTGTTTTTAATGCACTCATAGTGCACATACTAAGTTTATCAGAAGTACAAATTCTGTGAAGAATGCTCTGGATGTTGGGAAGATCACTATACATTTTATTTCTTTATAGCTCTCCTTCCTCCCAGAAAGAATTTTAGATGGATTAAAGACATATAGAACATAGCCATTATGGAAAATATTAAAGAGTTTCTTAAGGAAATTAAAAAATAATCCCTCTTCTTGATATATACCCCAAAGAAATGAAATCAACACCTAGTAGAAATATCTGCAATCCTGTGTTCTTTGCAGCATTACTCACAACAGCCAAGATATGAAATTAACCCAAGTGTCTGTCATCAGACAAATAACAGACCTCCTATATAGGTACATCATGTGTGTATATATATATATGAAACATTATTCAGCCTTCTAAAAGGTGATACAGAAATGTGCCACCACATAGATGAAACTAGAGGACATTTTGCCAGGTGAAATAAACCAGACACGGAAAGAAAAATATTGCATGATCTCACTTATATGTGGAATCTTTAAGAAAAACAATGAAATATCCATAGATAGAGAATAAAATGATGATTGCAAGGGAGAGGATCTGAAGATGTGTGGTCAAAGGGTACATAGTAGCAGATATGTAGGATAAACAAGTCTAGAGATCTAACATAAAATCTGAGGACCATATTTAGTAAGTGTGTATTGTATTCAGGGCTTTTGCTGAATGAGTAGATTGTAGCTGCTCTTGCCACAGGGGGAAAAATGGATACTGTTTAGGATTGATATGCTTCACTGTAACAATCATTGTACATATGTGTGTATATATATTGCACAAAACATTGTGCAATGTTTGGGATTGATATGCTTCACTATAACAATCACTGTACATATGTGTGTATACATATTGCACAAAACATTGTGCACCTCATATATAAATACTAACATTTATTAAAACATAACAAAGAAGTCCCTTGTAATATAATCATTCATGTATTTTCCTCAACTTCATTGATATAATATTCCACCCATTAAAAAAAAAAAACTGAGGGTTAGAATTTTTGGTCTTGAGCTACTAGAGAGATGGGTCTCCTTGGAGGTGGCCGAGGGGTTCTGACGCTCTTAAAAGGCAAGCAGCGCTATTGGGTGAAGCTGAGACAAAGCTGTAACAGTGGTGATGGATGAAGCTCCCTGCTTGGCCACGCCCTCGCGTGTGACTGCAGCGACGCTCAACCAATAGCAGCCTGGCTTCACTCAACCACGCTCTGTCGCTTAGACTCTCAGAGAATTTGTTTCTTGATACTGTCCACAACACCTGTCACAGTAGACAATCAAGAGCTCTTACTGACTCAAAGCGACCTATTTTAAATTGAACAATGGTGGAATTAAGAGAATGTCACTCTAATGGTTAGCAAAAATCACGCAGATTATTTTTGGCTGGTGTTTTTGTTTCTTCTTTGAAAGCAAAGAAAACATAGTTGGCCTGAAAGAGAGAGACAAATTAAACATTTGAATGCGTCCCTGTTATAACCTGCCTACCTTTTGGAAAATACAAACTCTCGTCGCAAAGAGCATGTCTCTGAGTCATGTTAAAAGGAATTATTTTTGCTTTAGGATAGGTGAATATCGGGGAAGTGGAGGGATAACATATCACATGTAATCATTAGGTATCATTTCACAATTAATTAAAAAAAGTGTGGAGAGCAGGTAAAATGCCCTCAGGATGTCTTGAATATATTTACTTATTTTAACAGTCTGAGCCAAAGCAAACGCAGACATTTCTCTCCATGGTGAACTCGACCGACCCCTCAGAAGGGTCCTAGGATTCCAGGGACATTCTAAATGAGTATTTGGATTTACGCACAGGCACATGTTTAGGGATCACCTTCTGAAATGACTCCCTTTGAGTTCCAGAAAAAAAAAAAAAAAAGCACGACTTTCCTATAACCTTTCAGATAGATCCACACATCTTCCTCGCTTTGCATTGGCCCCGCGCTAACTTTCTTCTGTCATATTTTCAATATTGCGTTTCACCTCCACTCGTTTACCTCACTCCTATATTCACACACGTGCCTTAGTGTCAAGAACGTTTCACTATTTATACAACGAGGCATTTCTTCCTCTTATTTGTTTCTTCTGTTTTCTCTAGTGCGCACTAATGAGGCATTTCTTTTGTCTAAAACAAATGCAAAATCACGACAAAGGACTGAAGATGACTGAAATGGATTCTGTGAGATTCTATGATACATTCCTAATCTCCACCCAGTCCTGGTCTCAGTCGCTCTCCGCCTCTCCCCAGGCCTAGCCTATTTGTCAGTTTCCTGTCTTGAGATTTTGCGCCTACAGGGCAGATGTGATGTACTGTTCCGTCACTCTGCGTGGCTCAGCGCATGATGTGGGTGCTTAGAGAAATGTGAAACATAACACCAATAATAATTGCATGCAGTGCATTCGGGAAATGTTCATTAAATAACAGTTACGTAGTGGCCATATTTGTGCCTTCCCAAGAGTATAGATGAGTATGTGTGTGTGAATGTGCGTGTGTGCGCACACATGTGAGCATGGACTCAAACACTCACGAAACACATACAGGGTTTAAAGGCAAATGCATGAACCTTTCTCCTTTGTTTCTACATTTTTTTTTAAGGAAACATCCCTTACATATTATCAACATGCTGTATGCTTCAGTTGTACGTCTAGTTTTGTGTACACAGTATAAGAGAATGATTTAGCTCCGAAGAGACCTAGCTTCATTAATACTGGTAAAAATAATTTGATCTTGATATTTTATTTTTAGTTTACCAGATTTAATTAGTATAAAAGTAAGCATGTTATCATAAAAATCACTTACTCATTAGTGAACAATGGTGAACCATAAAATGTTTTATAAGATTTCGTTTTACTTTTTCTTATATAATTCCTTATGTGTATCTCATAAGGTAAGGCACAAACATGGCTCTTTAAAACTTTCTTATGGATTGTAAAGTGAGATCATAACCAATCAGTGGTGACCTGGTACATGATATTATAAAATACAGCCAGTTTATAAAACCTGAAATACATTGGTTAGGCCTTGAATGATTTTGGAAACAAAACTATCTAGGTGGCATCGCTCACCTTCTTTGTAGAACCAGTGTTTTAAAAATGATCTAAGATAGATTATTATTATTATTATTATTATTATTTTTTTGCTGTTTTTGGCTGGGGCTGGGTTTGAGATGGCTCTCCATCTCCGGCATATGGAGCCGGCACCCTACTCCTTTGAGCCACAGGCATCACCCTCTAAGATAGATATTTTTGAGATTTCTTTCTGCCTCTAAAATAGTGCAAAGAAATTTGGGGCATTTATTTTTTATTGTTGTTGTTTTTATCCCTAAAAGATAGCCCTGCCCTACTTCGACCTGCTCATAACTCTTCACATTTTATTATCACATTCAGAACAAAGGCTGCTGCACACGAAGTTTCAATTGCTCCAAAGAAAATCCATCTGATGTTGTGTGGTTCTGTACTAAACAAACCCTAATTTTGTCTGAAAAGGAAATTAAATCCAAGCAAGAATTCAGAAAGAAAAATAAAGAAACTAGGCTTTCTCTTGAGTCCTCCAGGGACAGAATATAGGACATGGAGAATTGTATAAAGCTTAGGGCATTAAATTGGGTTCTATCTTTATAAAAATGCTCAGTGAGGACTTACTGTGCAGAAGACATGATTCTGAGCATTCTATGTGAATTATTTCACTTAATTATCACAACAAACCTACAAGGTAGGTGTTATGTGTCCCAGTGTTACAATGAATGAAAGGATTTAAGGCTTAGAGAAGTTATATATTTTTCCCATCACAGCAACTAAGTAGTGGCACAAACATTTAGACTCAGGCAAATAGAAATTCATCTACATTTCACCCTTTCAAGTGACTGATCTTTTTTTTCTTTTTTAACAATTTAGTCAATAGGAAGAATGCAATATATATGAATATTATAGACAAATTAATATTTCAAAATTTTAAGTGATTGTTGGATATTTGGCAGCAAGATATGTAGTCTTTTCCTGTTTTGTAGTAGATGTCTGGCTATTAAGTCTGGGATAGGGTAAAATAAGAAATTTTAAATCTCTTCTTTAGCTTTTTTAGCAGCTTTGTTACCATAGTTTGAAAGATGGACTATTTACATTTACCTGGATGAAGTTGAAATACATTTTTCTTAGTAAAGTATCTCAACAATGGAAAAATAAATATCCTTTGTACTCCATGCTAATATGAAATCAATATATAAACAATCACATGCTCATAAGAACAATAAAACACTAATATAGTCCAGTTCAGGGTAGAGGGAAGTGGGGTGGGGGAGGACGTACGGCATAAGGAGGGAGGGCGTGTGGTGGGATCTCACCTGATGTGCACATTGTGAGGGTGTATAACACCCCCCCTGGGTGAGGGGCTCTTCTACAAATGGAACTTTACCCCGGAAGTGATAACAATGTAACCTAAAATTTGTACCCTCATATTAATTTGAAAAAATAAAAAATATATTAAGAAAGAAGAAATGAAGGACTAAATGAGAAGAATAATGGATCAATTGATTGGTAGACCTGTCTTTCATTAATTATGAATTTATGCAAAAAGTTAAAAGTTTACAATACTGCGTTTCAATTTTTCATATACTAACTACAGCTTTAGTTTTCTTCTATTTTTATTTTTTTTAATTTACGGATCATAGCCAGCAAGCATTCTGCTTTGCTTTCCTTTTCATTGCTTTGCTGGATGAAAATAAAGAGTGTAATTAGAAAGATATTATGAGTATACAGTAGGATAATATCATTCAGGACAAATCATAGCGAGGCTGTAGGTGGCAGCTTCTTTTCATTCTTCCTTCTACCAATGTAAGAACTGTTGCACTTCCCTAATGGGAGACCCTAAATTGTGGAAATGACATCAGTTCCACTATAGTTTGAGCACATAAGAGGAAAAAAAGAACAGGTGAAATATAACTTAAAACAGTTTGAAAAAACATTAACCTTGCCAAAATATGACTTGCTTCTCAGAATTTAAAACGGCTCAATCCACATTTGTTATCCGTGCTCTTCCTTAGACTTTTCTTATATCCTTGTTTGTCTTTCTATATTTTAAGTTAGTAAGACTGTCCCAGAATGCATTCAAAATAATGCACAAAATAATCAGATGAATAGGATCATAACAAAACCCAGGAAAAAACATGAAATGAAAACATGTCCTATGAGTGAGAGAGTTGCAACTGAAGTGTCGTATTTGTTTTGCTTGACAGCTGAGAAGGCAGTCCTTGTTTGTCAAGGATTTTGCTTTCATTTCCTTGGCCTCAATCTTAGACTTACTGAAAGTTCATGTCCCACAAGTTAGTTTGGAACTTGGAGATCATTTTTATTCCAAGGAAAGACAAACACAAGGAAGAAAAATTGGGTTCTGTGGATTAGGCAAAGCCTTTATTATAACTGAAGGTTATTATTAATGACACACTCTTGTGTCCCAGAATATGGGAGCAGGGATCCAAAGGAGCAAGAAAAAAGTGAAGACTCGCAACTCCAGAAACAAATATGGACAATCTTCTGCGATATTCTACTTGTGTTGGGTGCTCTCCAACTTCTCATTCTGTGCCTGGGGAGGCTCATCCTCTCTGTCCCCCACAAGGGCATTTCTCCTCAAAGTAGACCACCATCCAAGAGTTCACTATTGATGAAAGTGTGCAAAATCCTAAACTAACTAAATAATAATCATAATAATGTTTGAGATCATAATGATAAAAATGAGAAATATTGACTGAGCAGTACGTCACTCACTCCTCCGATGGCTTCATAGCTGTTTGCCCTTTTGTTTCTCTCTGCAACCCTATGAGGTATGGCATTTCACTGTACCACTTTATGGATAAGGAAGCTAACACCTTCTTAGAAAAACGACATATGAGAAAGAAAATAAGCACTTAATTCATATAAATCTTGAAATGGCTGATAGTGTTCAGAAATAGCTGGAAAGAGGAATACATGTCTTATCCTCAGAAGGCTTCCTAAATGATGAATTTTAGCTCAAAAAACAAAAGAAACAAATTAGAAAAAAATATGTAGTGGCCAGAGAAAAAACATTTTAAAAATAAACATTCATATATGACAAAAACTTGAAGCAACAAGGAATTCAAGGGAACATCCTCAACTTAATAAAGAACATCTAACAAAATGTATGGGTAGAGTTGCAATCAGCAGTAAAAAACTGGGCACTTCCCCTCCCTCAGCATGAGCAAGGCAGTGAGTTTCTCTCTCACCTTTGCTGTTCAATAGTGTACTGAAAGTCCTAATTATCCAAATAAGAAGACAGGAAAGGAAAGAAAATATATATAGATGAAAGGAATATATTACATTATGTTTATTCAGAGATGATATAATTATCTATATAGAAAATCCCAAAGAATGGATTTAAAAAGAAAAATGAAGAAGGAAAAAGCCTCCTAATATGAGAGGATAGTGAAGTTGCATGATGCAAGCTTACTCTACAAAAGTTAAATTGTTCTTTGCATGCAACCAATCAACAGCTGGAGTTTGAAATAACATAAAAGTGCTATACAATAGGTCCCCCCCCCCAAAAAAAAGAGAGAAAGAAATACATAGGTATACATCTAACAAAATAGGTATGAGATCTGTATGTGAAAACTACAACATTCTAATAGAGGAAATCAAAGATTTAAATACATGGTAAGATATCACATGTCCGTGAAACACAAAACCCAACATTATGTCAAAACTTAATAATGTGGTAACATGTCAATTCTTCCCACTTGATCTGCAAATGTAACAGAGTCTTAATTAAAATTCCAGGAAGCTATTTTGTAGATATCAAATCTGATTGTAAGGTTAACACAAAAAGCAAAAGATTTTGAATAAGCAATACAGTGCTGAAAAATGGCAAAGGACCCATAATATTCAATATCAAGATTGTCTAAAAAGCTATAATAATTAAAACAGCATGGTATTTGCAAAAAATAGAAATCCCAGAAATAGACCCAGGCAAATTTAAGCAACTAAACTTGGAAAAAGGAGAAAAAACATTTCCAATAAATGCTGCTGAATCTAGATACAGACCTTATACCTTTGGCAAATATTAATTCACATGCAACATATATTTAAATGTAAAATGCAACATTATGAAACTTATAGAGGAAAACAGAAGAAAATCTACGTGATCTTGGGTTTGATGATGATATTTTAGACACAACACAGAAAGTACAATCCATGGGGAAAAAATGGTAAGTTGGACTTTATTAAAATTTTTAAAAACTATGATCTGTTCAGAGAACCAAAAGATAATCAATGAACTCTAAGTATTTCCAAAATGCATATCTTCTAAAGGACTTGTATGTATACAAAATATACAAGAGAACTTAACGCTCAACATAAGAAGCCAACAATCCAATTTTTTAAAATTAGCAAAAGATCTGCACGGACATCTCACCTAAGATATGACAATAAATACACATATGAAAATATGATCAAGGTCAATTGTCATTATATCATTGCAGATAAAACAATGATGTAAAAATATACCTTAGAATGACCAAATTCCAACCACAGAGAGTACAAAATGGCAGCAAAAATATGGAGATCTTACTCTTTGGTGGTGGAAATGCAAAATGTACAGCCGCTTTGGAAGATAGTTTGGCAATTTCTTACAAATATAAACATAGTCTTTCCGTAGGATCCAGCAATCAAGTTCCTAGGTATTTATCCAACTTATGAGAAAATATGTCCATGCAAAAGCCTGCACATAAATGTTTAATCACTCCAAACTGGAAGCTACTGATATTTTCTTCCATAGGTGAATGAGTAAACGAACCATGATATATACGTACAGTAGAATATTTGTTATTTAGCATCAAGGGAAATGGACCTTCCAACCTTAAAAAGATGTGAAAAAATCTTAAATATATATTAGTAAGTGACAGAGACTAATTTGTAAATATTATTTATTGTACGATTCCAGCCATAAATCATTCTGTAGACAACTCACTGACAGTGATGGTGCTAAATGGTGCTAACCTAAGTAACTTTGAACATGAGTGGAATTTGTAAGATTAAAGGGAGCTATACGTGGGCATTTTACTCTAGTTGATAAAGTGGTTTACCCACGGGTTGACAATTTGATGCCACTTTATGCGTCCACTAGAATCAAGCAAGTGACTGGACAATTGTGGAAACTCTGGTTCTCATTGTTGGAGTGAGATGATACGGATATCAAGGGAGTGATCCACCTTGCCTATTTCCATTTCATACCCAATTCCACCTTGTCAAAGGCAAACTAGTCTAAGATATTCCTAACCTTTGTGGGCTTTTTAAAAAATCCATCTTACTGACAGCGATGGTGCTAAGTGGTGCTAACCTAAGTAACTTTGAACATGAGTGGAATTTGTAAGATTAAAGGGAGCTATACGTGGGCATTGTATTCTAGTTGATAAAGTTCAAATTTTTAATTTACAAATCCTTTAAACATTCTGCTTTATTATAGTCATTATTTTGATGTAATAAAATATTAATACATAATGAGTTTAATACTAGTAGCTATCATTGTCTAAGTACTTCATAAATATTATCTCATGTTGTCTTGTAACAACCCTATAAAGAAAGTAATGTTTTGATTCTCAAGATGATAATATGGAGGATTAGCAGTAATAAATAATCTTGCCATGATGTCATGCTGATTTAGTTGTTCTGTAAGTTGACAACTATTTTTGGACACCACCTTGTACCAGTCTTTGTGTCCATATTAAGTGTATGGGGATGAGCACATTTTCAGGAACTATGGTCCCAGGGAAACCTATGGTCTGCTGTGGAGGACAGGTGGTATACAAGAAAACACTGATGTGTAATTCAAATGTCAGTTTATAGCCTGGCGCAGTGGCTCATACCTGTAATTCCAGCATTTGGGAAGCCGAAGAGGGTGGATTGCCTGAGCTCACGAGTTTGAGACCAGCCTGAACAAGAATGATACCCGGATCAAAAAAATAGCCAGATGTTGTGGCAGGTGCCTATAATCCCAGCTACTTGGGAGGCTGATGCAAGAGGATCACTTGAGCCCAGGAGTTTGAGGTTGCTGTGAGCTAAGATGTCACAGCACTCTACCGAGAGTGACCAGGTGAGACTCTGTCTCAAAAAAAAAAAAAAAATGTCAGTTTATAAACAAATGAACCAACTTTTGGTCTAGACTAGGGAAGTGAGAGGACAATCCTCTCTAAGGAAGTTATATGTAAATGGGGATGCAAAGGATATGAACCTCCCAGAGGTCTTGAGAAAGAAGGCAGATGTGAAAATATTTTTCCTGGAAGAGGAAACAGACTATGGGAAGGTGCCAAGGCAGGAACACTCTTGCTATTCTAGAAATTAATAGCAATTAGGACCCAGAAGCACAGACATACTATCATAAGATTATCATACCCCATACTTCCGTCTTGCACTCAAATCAGAACACTACAGTCTCCATTTAAAACACTTCCTAAATATAAAATATGTTTACTGTAGAAAATCAACAAAAGTCAGAAAAGCATCATAAGAGAGCAAAAATAATCAATAATTCCATTATACACACAGAAAAAACAAACATTTTAGTTTCCAGTCCTCTAGAAATTTTTCTCTATCCATATATGCCTTTTATTTTTAAAGAACTGAGACTAAATTGTATGCTTTTAAAAAATCAGCCTTTTAGGGTCACCGATTTATTATAAAAATTTCCCATGTATTGTATGAACATTGTGCTACGACATTGTTTAAATGGCTACCACTTGCAAGCCAACTTGTAAGTACGTCATGCTTTTAAAAATACCTGATAGCTGCTAATGTATGTGGTTTTCTTAATTTAAATTATTGAAATTAATTCCAGGTGAATATTCATAAATGACATTTTGTTTGTATTTCTAATAATTTTCACAGGATAAATTCTTAAAAGTGGAAATACTCTGTCAAGCAGAATAAATATTTTTATTTATTTAAATAAAGAATTTATTTACATTCTGATGTGTATTGCTGAATTGTCCTACCAAAGACCTTTTAAATTTATATTCACATCAGAACTGTTGAGAGACCTTGTGTCCTTACACCCTTGGCAACCTGGAAAGTTTTGTTTGCTTTATTTGTTTTTCATTTTGATATGCAAAACCTAGCTATTGAAGCTTCTTTTTTGCATCTCTATGGATTTTTGACTTCTTCATTTATGTATTGTTAACTCATGTTCTTTGCCTATATGCTTATAGGAAATAAATAAATCAATTATTCCAGTTGCAGTGATTGAATAATCCTTTTTGTCTATATTGAAGTGCAACTAAATTAAATCTATGCATTTAACCTGTTTCTGAATTATCTCAAGCATTTTCAAGATCTTTGTTCTACTTTCTCTGCTACAACACTGTTTAATGTATTATAGTTTTATGATATACTTTCTTAGCTGATAATGCTAGACCTACATCCTGATGCTTCAGCATTAATTTTTATTATATTTTTTCCTAAATGTATTCTTAAAATAAATTTTATAATTCCTAATCTTAAAATAATCTGGTATTATTTTTATTTTTGTTGTTTTATTATATTTAATTATATTTATAAATTCACTTGAAATAATTAATAGTATTTTTAAGTTCAATTTTGTATAACAGGAAATACAGTGTATGTCTCCCCTGTTTCAATTTCTCTTGATGCCCTGCCATTGTTTTTGGTGTTATTCTTACAGGACTTCTATATTTCATATTAAATATATTTCCATATGAATATGATTTTCCCTTCCCCCAATACTATATTTCTCATTGCTATATTCTACAAGTCAGTTTTTTGTGTTTGACTATTTAGTATCATCTCGACCTCATTAAAAATATTAATTGATTTTATCGTTTCCTCTTGATTAACTTAAGTAATATCTATATTAAATATAGCTATTTAATAAATTTCATTTGTCTCCTTTAATATCGAAAACTCTTTTTTACTTTTATTACACTATTACATGGGCTATAGCTTATGCCTAAAGTTTAAATAACAATAGTTGGCATCGTCCTTTGTTTCTTTCTTTGGCAACAGCAAGACTTGAGATGTATCTGTGCTTATTTGGTGCCTGGGACTGTTCTGAGCACCTTTCTTTGTAGTCTTAAAACTACTTTATATATTAAGAACTACTTTCCTTTTTTTTTTGTAATATCAGAAACAGTGAAGGCACAGAGAAGTCCAGTAAATTGCCCAAGGACACACAGAGATAGCAGCAGAGTTAGAGATTTGAATCCAGAAAGTCTATTCTAGGACCCAGATCCTTCCTGCCGTGTCTTCTAGGCAATGGTTAAAAGGCTGATGTGAGCAGTGGGAAGGAGTATGTGGCGGAGGAACAGAGTAGGGGAAAAAAATAAAAGTATACTTTGTGTCTATAAATCCAGTATTTCTTTTGTACATTGTTATCTATCATAAAGCTCTATTCGCCAGGAATGCAAATTCTTTATGAATGTCATTTTAATATTACAATGCACAGAAAAAAGTAGAAGATATTTTTCTTTTACTCCCTGAATTCTAATTTAAAATAATCAGGGATTTTGAGCCCCTGGAAAGTATTTTAGCTTAAAACACACCAAGTGGGGCCACAGGTAGAAACTAAGAAGCAGAGAAGACAAAAGTTCCGAACAGGTCACACGAAACTTGCGCCAAGGCCTGCAGAACCTTCCAATCCCTTCTATCAACACCCCCGGTACCTGAAGCAGGAATGACAGCACTTCTCACAAAGGACCCATGCACAGAACTGAGTGAATAATGATGATGATTAATTATGCACAATGACTCATTTAACTCTATATCCAGGATCATGAAATCTGGGTCCTTTTAAGGGGAATGTGATGTGCAAAAATTACATAGTCTGCGTGAAGTCCAGGAAAGATTCCTACTATCTGATTTAGCATAAAAAGTCAGCACGAGTAAAATTATTTGGAAGACAGGACCAAGGGAGGAAAAAACTAGGTCTGAATACGCAACAAAAAAGTACTGGTTTAACTTCATGTTTTTGGCTTGCCATGTATCAATATACTCTACATAATGAAAGAGAAAAAAGAGAGAGAGACACAGAGAGAGAGAGAGAATGTAAAGAGGATTATATTGAGGGAGATGTGGAAAGAGAAAAGAGAAGCCCCTTTACTCCTTCTGGTATAGGGAAAACAAAACAAAACAAAACTTCGAAGCTGGCCGCCATCACTCTATCAATGGGAGATACACATATAATATTAATTATTAACTTCGGTTGTAATTGCACTGAGAATCCAAGTCAGCCTTTCATATCATGTCCCCAAAGTCCTGACTGGAGGATTTTTATAAATCTTTCCCCGGTGCTGTTCTTTACTGCACTTATTCCAATAAGCACGCTGAAAAGCATGGTTGCTAAATACTGATTTGCCCATTCAGTAATTCTTAGAGCTGTCCAGGCCTTTGAGAGAGTTATCCCCTCCCAGCTTGAGAATGAGGCCCTCTGGAAGAGGCAGGGTGGGAGACTGGCTTATTAGACAGGAATTGACAGTCATAGAAAGAAGGGCATGGCGGACCCCTCAGAAACTCATGTGGACCATTGTGGGAGGATTAGCAAAGGAGAACACACTTCAGGAGGCCTGTGGGCATATCTCCACAAAGAATAGAGAACAGGAAGGCAGAGGGAGCTGGGGTGGAAGGCAGTCTATTCTATACTTTAGTTATATATTTTATTAGTCCTGATTTGGCATTCACAGTCTTTTCTCAATATTTTGCATCCATTTCCTTCCAATTCTTAAATATTTATCCCATTCAGGGCATTCTATACTCTATGATGGGTTGGCATGGGCAATGTTCAATCTGCAGTAATCTGTATGCATTTATATTGCGAGCTGCTCCCTAATTGGTTTTCATCCAAGTAATCCCACAGAGAATAAGGTTACATGCTGAAAAGGGCTGAGGTGAGAGAGTGGGTAAAAGGGGACTGGGAACTCTTTTCCTGGCCTGATTAGAATGCTGTGAGCATCTGCATGTAGGAGAGAAAGATGTCCAAATTTCCGAGGTTCTCCTAAGTCATGAATAAGCACACAGTACACCCCAGAGCACACCCAACAAGCCAGAGAGACAAAATAATTTGGGGGCAACTCCACCCATTCTGGATAATGCAATGGCTGGCATAACAAAGATAGAATGTTAGGTTACAAGGGGACATATGAAGGTAAGTAATTGAAAAAGTAATTAAAATTGAGAAAAATTAAGCATTTATCTTACTCTAGAAACCTATAATTTTGGAAGGAATGAGCTGCAGGCAAGCATTTTTCCTATGTGTTTACATAGGAAAGCACCCAAGATTGTGACTCGGAACGCTACTTTTTATTATTGATTTTGTCTTCGATGTGTCCCCTCGATATTTCTATTCATCTTCAGCAACATGTCTCATGTGGCAGTGGCACATAGTACCCATATGTGTATTTTTCTGGGTACGGTTTGTCCCATTGTAAATGGGAATAAAGCTATTGCAGGCCCATGAATAGGTTTCACTAATACGATTTAAAAATGAAAACATAGAGACATTATTTTTAAGTTTTAAAATATATGATCAAAATCTACCTCTCTGAAAAAAATTAGAGACTTTGAATTATATAAATGTTGCATTTGCCTTTATTCATGGAAAATAATGTTCATTTTTCACTTACTGTCCTTAGCTGGGCTGATGCCTTGATTAGGATAATTTGTTTCGAGTGCACTACGGTATTGACAACAGATTGCATAAGGAGACTGGCACTTCTATATTTTCTATTATAAAATGAGAATACCATCCTTGGTCATCATGCTTGTTTTAAAAGTAATTATCGTTTTCCAAGTCCAATTCCCTCTCAGAAAAGGAATCCGGAATTAGTCTTTCTAAAACAGAAAAAGAGACAGTGGTGTAATTGTTCTTCCTCCTGGGAAATATGCTTTTCCTTAACTACATAAAGCAACACAAAAACTTCTATAAATAATTACAGCAACATCATGCTATGCCAAGTAAATAAAAAAAAAAAAACAAAACACGCTGTATATTTAGAATTAAGGAACGTTAAAACAACATTTTTAAAAACACTGCATCAGACCACAAAATGAAACCATCCAAAAGACTCGTAGTGAAACAAGTAAGTATGACTCTACGGAATCTCACTGTGAATTATCTTATTCTTTTGCTTTTATGTCAAGTGACTTACTTTATGATGGCTTAAATAGAAAAGTCATATTAAAAAAGAAAGACTATTTTTCCACCACGAATCTTGTAAGCTCGAAGGCCATTTAACTTAGCTCAGTCACCTAGTTTATTTTGCATTAGAGGAACTTCTCATTTAATTTACCAGTCCATAATAGGTAACTTTTTCAATATGGAGCTAAAGGTCACTATTATATGTAAGGAAAATTAAGCCGATGTTCTTCGTTGCCTTACAGTTCTCCTAGTTCAACTACTCCAATAAATGAACATGTACAACAAGCCGAAGGGCTTTTTATTACAAATTTAATTCATTTCTCTAGACAACTGTGAAATTTGCCATTGACATTAGTCATTACCCCAAGGCGAACTAAAAGATGATCTCAGTTAATAAATGATCCTTAACAAGGAACGTTCCTATCTCCTGTGATATTGGCACAGGCACATTTTATTAATGCAGAGCTTGCTTCCTGCCAGAACACCAGCATTCATGACGATTTGGTGTGCTTGTTTCCTCTTCCTGCTCCTGATATTAATAATTATGCAACGGGATAATTAGCAACACAAAGAGACAGTCCTATGAGCTTGAAGCTAGATTTTCAGCACGTTAACCTTCTGGGAAATAAAGAACAGAAGCAAAGAGTCTAGCCAAATAACCAATGCAGGTTGATTTCACAGTGTGTAAAAGGCTAATTATCTGTGAAAAGTCTGACCTCAAGTAACAAAATTACAGAAATGTGCAGGCATTTTATTTTAAATAAAACTCAGAGACACTGCTTCCTATTCTAAAGAAGCCTGATTAGCAAATGTATGAAAGAAGAGGTTTGAAACTTAAACAAAAATGAGCTCCTAAGGAAATGATAGTATCTGGGAATAAATGTTAATGATCAACCCAGACACGTGAGAATATAGGGTAAAAAATAAACTTCCACTTCCTTTCCCTACCCCCAACACACAGCCTTTACAACGAAAACACACACACACACACACACACACACACACCCCCAGTGTGTGACAGAAGTAGGTTAAGTGTATTTTGTTTACTGGAGACAGGCTACAATAAAAAGCAGAAAATATTACTACTTCTTTACAGATACCATATGTAATTCACTCTGATATAGGAATATTTATCCACTAGCAGTAATAACAAACCACAATTTTTGTCATGAAAAAAATAAATTGTATTTGCAAAAAGCAAACACATTACAGAGTGTGTAAAAATGCAATATTCCCATTTTCTAGTCAGAGTTCCAATTTATTGAAGTAACAGAGCAGAAAATGCACTGACAGCTGTTACATTTTATTGCGAATTAGTATATACGTTTTATATCCAGTGAGCAAATGCATGATACATTGTATTCCAGTAATTGCCACTGGCTTTCTAAATGGAAACCGAATGATCTTAGTGCAATTACACTCAGGAGAGTACATAGAACAACCTTCAGTTCTACGTTATAGCACTTTAACAATACTAATATTAAGTATATTCTCTTTTTTACAAGAAAAAAATAAACAGATTGACAAGATCAAGCTGGATTTTAAAAATCAAGAAAGTAGCGCTCACATGATATATGTGGTTCCTCATTTATCCTGGATGACCTTTTTTTTTTTTTTAATTTAAGTTACATGTATTAGGATATTGTAGTTAGGAATGTTTGGGAAGGTTAAGCAAAATTTCTCTCCCTCAACCTCTCTTTCTTTGTTTAT
The DNA here is from genome assembly GCF_027406575.1 of Nycticebus coucang. Taxonomy (NCBI): domain Eukaryota; kingdom Metazoa; phylum Chordata; class Mammalia; order Primates; family Lorisidae; genus Nycticebus; species Nycticebus coucang. Next base: position 98,415,959 of record NC_069783.1, on the reverse strand, counting down.
TATGTCCATATTTTACTTTCCATGATATCTCCTTCTGTGTTCCTCCTCTTAGCAATAGAATAAAGGGATTTAAAGAGGTGAGAATGGGGGACAGACAGATATTGGGATACCTTAGAAAATGAGCTATATGCTGAGTTTTCACTTTACCTCCAACAGGCAAATCATCCTTGATTCCCTTCCTCCTCCTTCCCCGATAGCCTCTCCTCCTAACATGCATGTGCATTAGCTAGAGTCCTACAGAGAGAGCCATTTGTTTTCATAAGGGTTAACTCTGATTTCATAGATCATCTTGCTAATATATGTAAGACTATGGGTTAACAGGTAAGCACACCTCCAACATTCTAACCAGCTTCCCAGTCAGTTCTAATTTATTAGAAACAAATTTCTTGCATACATTAAGAAGCCTATTTTCTTCTTCTATTTTTGCAAACCTTTGTAATACACTTAAACCCTTCTTCTTGGCACCCCACCCTCTAACAGCTTCTCCACCATCAGTCTCTGTGGTGAAGCCTTCAATAAATCCGGCTGTCTCCTCCCCTCTAGTGGTTACCAGCCCGCCTTGCAGCGCGGGGAAAGCCAAGGTCTGCAGAGGACCTACACAGGGACATTTGTGCAATTCTTTTTGCTTAGAGAAAAGGGGGTGGGGGATAAACCAAGAAGTCTATTGATGCACAAAACAAAATATATTAACCATTTAAAACAATATGGTCGTGGAGACTGCTGCTTAATCAACACCAACCTGCTGACAGATTTGCAATTTGAGCTAGTTATTACTGATTGAATTAACAGCATGTTATAACTTGTATCTGGTTTAATAAAAGAAACTGACTAATGCAAAAAAAATAATGTAAACAATATGTAGTAGGATTTTTTTCTCTCCCCCAGGCTTGAACTGAAATCCCATGTAGTTAGAACTGGAAAAAAGAGGGACCACTCCATGTATACCCAGAAGGACTGTCCCAAGGCCACTCTGAACTCCCTTGCATAGGCCTCCATGCATGGTCAGTGCGGTGGACCCTCTGTAGAAACAGCACCAAAACAAATGCAGCAGCAGAAGCAATGACAAAACTGATGCCATCTCTCACCCAGATGTCAGAAACAATGGTGTAACAAATAAAGCTGGTGGTAATGAGGCTTGCCCACCATTGCTACCCCCCCAAAATAAATGGAGCCTCAGCTAATTCCTACACTCTTACAGCTATTTCTAGCCCCAAAGATATTTAGAAACTTATTTGAAAGAAAATGCATTGAGTTTAATACCAAAATTCAAAGCATATTCCCTTCTTGTTTTTCTTATAAATCTATATTCATCCTGTGGGTTGATGAGCTGTACATGTAAGTTAAAGAATTCTTCTATATTCGATGTAACTTACAGGTAAACTTTACTATTCCAGAAGTGCCTCACTGTTTTATCATAAAAGAAAATTAAGAATTAATTCTGGATATTAATCATGCCTGAATGTGCTGAAGCTTCTTCATGTATTATGAGGAAGGACTAAAGTGGACCACGTTCTACCTATACTTATTTAGATTTAGCATCCCACACTATTCATTGAATTCTGTGATAAAAGGAAGATATAAATATACATGTGACTGATCTATCCTGAACACCTTACTTTCTTTTTTAAGGACAGACATTCGGGACAATTAGTTTAATTGAATGTTTAAGTAAATGAAAAGGAGCTCACTTTTATCCATATTGAGGATCATTATTGATTAAAGTGGGTAGAATGGTTTTTGTTAAAGAATTTCTTTTATTTTTCAAATTAAAAAGGGATATAGGTATTGATTACCACTAAATCGATAACATTGTCTTTTTAACAACATAACAATATGCAAATAAAATATAGAAATAAGGTAGAAGTTTCCCTCATTAAGTTAATCATAACCCTAATATGAAATCTTTCCAGACATCTATAGACAGCTAAGGAGGGGAAATCAGATACACTTATCTTCTTCTTCACTAGAAAGGGGTCCTGCAGGAGCGGATCTGATCTCAGCGGAGACTGAAATAAGGGAGTTCCTTGGGGATTGTATTAGATCTGAGTGAGCACATGAAGTTGAAGCTGGGGGAAATAAAATAAATCAGTTATGGAAAGATGTGCGCGATCTGTCACAATAGACTTTCTTCTTTTTCTTAAGTGTAATCAATGAAAAAGCTGAGTGATGATAATTTCTTTTTAGCACATGTAGTAGAATAGTCATTTCCTCTTATCTTATTCGGGTTTTGGTGGATTTCTCTTCTATGACCCAAACCCAATGGCTCATAAAGTCCTAGAGCACAGATCGGGAGACACTGATCCAGGGAGATATGTGACCTGTTTAAAGTACAGAACCCGGACCACACTCCAGTTTCTATTAATCTTTTCTTATACAAAATAAATAAATAAATAAATAAGGCTCTGCAAGGCATTATATGAAGATTATCTAAGTAAATTTTTTATTTCAGGATTTATTCAACACTCAATTAGCATTGTAGGCTAATACTCGTTGATATACAAATAGGAAATCTAAACTGATTTTTAAGATTTTCCTGAGCAAAGCAAAACAGCAAGGGGTTTCTGAAATTTCTGAAACAACTATCCTGAACTTCAAGGAGGAAGAAATAACTGAATTGGTACGGCTTATCCACAGATTTGGATAAGCCACCTTTGTTTCTTTCCCTTGTCATTAATCGGCAAAAGTTGACTGTAAGTGACACTTCGCCATATTAATTTTTAAGGGTAAAATATTTTAAGTTAACTCATTCTTCCTCTCTTTCTCCATCTGTGCAATGAAATTATATTATTTCTATCGCTTAAATTTTTCTGGCTCTATTTTTGATAATACCAGAGAAGAAAATTTCTAGGTATCAGAAAAGCATACATTTTGGAAAATCAATGAAATTTCTTGATCACCTCTGTTCGCATCCAAAGTCTAAATTGTCTAATCTGAAGCAGTCTGGAAAATACACCTCCTTTATGTTTCCAGGTAGTAGACTGAGCCTTTCTCAGAAGTAACAATAGGGCCTTGACTTAGATCGGGAGTTCATCAGAAATCATGATTAAATGTGCTATGCATTTTGAGATCCTACTTTTTGTCCAAATTTATTTGTTCAAGTAATATTTATTTAGTGTTTATTTATTTATTTATTCAGTACTTATAACTGAAAATATATGGATGAGTTAAAAAAAAAAAGTCATTGTTCATGTGGAGGTTACAATTTAGATAGGAGAACAGGGAAGAATTACATAATCATACAACTGCAAGTAGACTTAAGCTTTTAAAAGTGTTTTAAAAGTGTTTTATTTGGGGCGGCGCCTGTGGCTCAGTGAGTAGGGCACCGGCCCCATATGCCAAGGGTGGCGGGTTCGGACCCAGCCCCAGCCAAACTGCAACAGAAAAATAGCCGAGCGTTGTGGCGGGCGCCTGTAGTCCCAGCTCCTCGGGAGGCTGAGGCAGGTGAATCGCGTAAGCCCAAGAGTTAGAGGTTGCTGTGAGCCGTGTGATGCCACGGCACTCTACCCCAGGGCGGTACAGTGAGACTCCGTCTCTACAAAAAAAAAAAAAAAAAAGTGTTTTATTGGGGTAAATGGAATAAGACCATGATGTCTTAAAAAAGCAAAGAGGTGTTAAACCTGGTCTCAGAGGTGAGGAAAGGATGATTTGGTGAAATAGTAAGATGCTCGAGTGAATAAGAATGAATGAGGGGTGTGTGTGACAGAGGAAGTCCAGGAAGAGAAGCTATGGCAGGGGAGACGTGTGGGGTTCACAGGTCAAGCCCATGCAGTGTCTGAGGATGGGCAGAAGGCAGGTGGGACCTGAGTGCCGGGTACAGAGTGGAATACAGCCCCAAGCTACAGGGCCAGGCCAGATATGTCCTTGGAGGACTTGACTTGTCATTATACTGGTCTGAATTAAAGAAGAGATGGAGAACCCTGGCAGGGGTTTCCAACTTTCTTTTGTCCCCCTGCTGCACAGTGGAAAAGTGAGAGTTGTTTTGGGCCACATGTTAAATTTACAAATACCAAGGAAAGATGATTAGCCAATAAATAAATAAATAAATAAATAAAATGTCCGTATATATTTTTAGTACCGGGCCCCACAGATAAGCAAAACGGTGCTCACAAAATCAGTAGTGTGGCCCACAGATAGCAGGTTGGACACCTCTATAAGGGCTTTTCAAGTGAGGGATTTTTCCCTGTCTGCTGTGGTGAGTGGGACTAAAATGGGCAAGGCTGAGTTCCAGGAGGTCTTGGGATTGTGAAAAGTTTATCACAAATCCTTCAAATTACTGCTGACCACCAATTAGCAGCTTATATAGAATGTTTCCCTCTCTCTCTTTTTTTTTTTTTTTTTTTTTTGCCTGAACTGGCTTCAGTTGATTTTTTTTTCTTTAAGTAAGAATTTTGCATATGTTTGATATTTGTAGCGATCCTCAGACCAGGTCAGGTTAAACATGATTCTTCTCTACAAAACAGACAAATTAATGGAGTAATTAAGATTGGGGCCAACTATTTCAAACTCTTATGAAGTCTCTCTCTGTAGTTTAATAACATCCATAAAATTGGTATTTAATTAGTGTACATTTCAAAAAAGATGTGTCAAATGGAGATGATTTATTTATAAAACAGATTTTTTTCTTTATTTTGATAGATTGATTAGTTTCCATCTCCCAATTGTGCGGTGTGGCCTTGTAAAGGGATTAAAGAGAGAATATTCATTAAAGATTCTTCCAAGCTTTAATGGCAAAGCCCGAGGTGAGTATAAAGGTTCTATTTGTTTTTATCATCACAGTGTGGTCTGGAAGGCATCTAAGCTTGACTTAAAAGATTGGCACATATCACCTTAAAAGATTGGCACATATCATTTCTCTGATGCAAAAAATAAATACATAAATAAAAAGTCACTAATATCTAGAACCTGGTTTAAGTGAAGAGAGAAAGAGAAACCTAAAATATTTGTCTTTATATGCAGATTTTGAAATTAACTCTCCTCCGACTGCACATAAATAATCTGCCTTATGCATTAACATTCATGACCATTGTTTAGTGAAGTATGTCTATAGGAAAAAAAATTTGAAAAACAGAATATTGTCAAACTCAAAGAAGTAGTTAAAATTGCATAAATATTGTTGGTAACTATTGTTCTATAGTCAAAAAAATTGATTTTACTTTTATTTATTCATTCAGGAATAAGAACTAGAATTTAGGAAGTGCAGGGTTTGAATTAGAAGGAGATCTATAAACATGGCTCAATCCTATAATGAGAGAGTTTAGGGAGTATTTTAGATCATATTTCAAAGTAGCAGATTTACCTGTTTGAAATATACTTAAACAAAAGCATTATCCAAAAACTTTTAATAAATTCTTAAAACTTTTTAGTTGATAAGTAATAATGGTGAATTATTGGGGTACAATGTGATGAATGGGGGGTACACTGTGATGTTTTGATCTATGGATACTTTGTAGGAAGACTAAATTAAGCTACTTAACATGTCAACCGCCTCCCCAACTTGTCTTTGTTTTGTTGTGAGAACTTTAAAAATCTGTTATTTTAGCAAGTCTGAAATATACAGTTCATTATTATTATCTATGGTCACTCTGCAGTGTAATATTTCCATCACTAAAACTTATTCCTCCAGCCTAATTGGAAATTTGTACCTTTTGGTCCTTATCTTCCCTTTTCCCTTCCCTCCTCCTTTTCCTCACCCTCTGGCAACCTGATTGCAAACATAAATGAAATCAGACAGTACTTGTCTTTGTGCCTGGCTTATTTTGCTAAACATTATCCAAAATGTTTGACTTAAGCTGAGAACATAGACAATTCTATCTTCCTAGAGTTCTAAGGACAGGTATAAAATCTTTTCCTCAACACTGAGAATATTTCTTATAATTATTCTGTATATATTTTAAATAAGTTTTTATTAAGCAAGTCCTGTAGAATTTTTTAAGACATCGTGATTAGCAAAAATTCATAAATCTTTTGTGAGTTCTTCCACCTCCCCAAGTCATCAGAAGGCCAACACCATGCATGTTTTTCCTCACAGTGTCATAAAGGTCATTGAATGTTAATTGTTACTATAGAGATGTGTGAATGGGGTGCCAGGTGAAATGACCTTGATAAATCCCCCTTGATCTGATGTTGGGTGTAGCCACTCAACCTTTATGAGTACTTTATAGCCCAGCCTCTGCTTTTTCATTCTTTCCAGCTCCCTGCTACATAATGTCTTTATTCAAATACTAATAAACTAACCATATTTAAATATGTGAAATTTCATACAAATTTAACAAATTAGATCACCGTTACAAAAATACACAAAAATGAAATATTGATACACTTTCACAAACTGTAGGGATGTCACATGGTCCTACTTTTACCAAGGATAATAAACAGCAAAAGAAGTTAATAATTTTTCACTATATTTCAAGCTCCACTGTATCACTCATTTATCCTTTATTCATTAATTCTCTCAGGGCATAACTCATTCGTACATTTAACCAGTCAATGATTATCACTAAATGTTTACAATGTGGTAAGGGCTGAAGTATGTTTGAGAACCACAAGGATGATTATGAGTTAATGTTAACCTCTCAGGAACTTCATTCCAATGCAGAAAGATAAACTGGTAAAAAATAATGTAGTGCAACCTGGGGTTATAACACATTTACATACAAAGCATGATAGGAAGTATTAGCAAGAAACTTTCTATGCCCCACAGTGATTGATGATCTGAAAAGATGGGCAATGTCCTCTATTAAGAGATCAAAAGGGAGGAGGAGCCAAGCATGTGCCGTCTAGTCATGGGCAAGAGCTGGAATAAAAGTCCAGAAGACCAGAGAACATTGTATCTTTAGGGGACAGGAAAGTGTGCCATTGAACTGCAGCACAATGCATGCGGGGCAGTCAGTGGTTTTGAGAAAGAACAGATGGTTACAAAAATTTTCTGTTTCAGGGCATCTTTTTTTTTTTTTTTTAACCATCTATACTTCCTTTTAAGCTGTGCTTCTCAGGATTTTACCAAGTTACATTGCCTTTAAGACTCCGGAAAAATTGAGGCCATTCACAAAGGTACGAAGTTCACAAACAGCCAAAATGGATAAAGATAAAATATTTCATTAAAAAATGGTAGGCAAGGACTGAATGAGAGTGCCATCCTAATATAGTAAAATTATGTCCATGTGCATGAGGAGGCCATCAAACATAGTTAAAGGGTTTTACTTTGAAACGATGTCAAACATACCTTAAAATTGTTAAGTACAGTACAAAGAACATTTTTCCCCTGAATCATTTGAGAGTGAATTGCTGACATAATGCCTCATTACCACTGAATATTTTAGGGTTTATTCACTACAAGTAAGGACATTCTTCTGCATAACTATAATACCGTCATCAGCATCAGATACGTTATGGGTATTTAATTAGTAGATCCCATTCGGGTCATGCCAGCCATCCCCAAACTGTTTCTTTTCACGAAGGGATCAAATCCAGAAACACATGCTATGTTCAGGTGTCCTGTCATTCAGTTTTCTTCAATTTGAAATATTTCTTCACTCTCTCCCTGTTTCTCATGACCTCGACACAATCACATCAATGATGAGCCACTTATTAGTACACCCTCAATGAGGGTTTGTCTAATGTCTCTTCATATTTAGACTCACGTGCCATTTTGACAGAAAGGATGCAGTGTCTTTTTTATTTCATCCTATCAGGTGGCACCCAATGTCAATTTGTCCCATTACTGCTGATGTTATTTTTGATCACTCTATTAAGGTGATGTCTTCTGGACTTCTTTAATGTAAAGTAACTCTTTTTCCCAGTGCAATTTTTTTTTTTTTTTTTTTTTTGTAGAGACAGAGTCTCACTGTACCGCCCTCAGGTAGAGTGCCATGGCGTCACACGGCTCACAGCAACCTCTTAACTCTTGGGCTTACGCAATTCTCTTGCCTCAGCCTCTCGAGCAGCTGGGACTACAGGCGCCCGCCACAACGCCCGGCTATTTTTTGGTTGCAGTTTGGCCGGGGCTGGGTTTGAACCTGCCACCCTCGGCATATGGGGCTGGCGCCCTACTCACTGAGCCATAGGCGCCGCCCTGCAATTTTTTTTTTTTTTTTATTGTTGGGGATTCATTGAGGGTACAAAGATCCAGGTTACACTAAATGTATTTGTCAGGCAAAGTTTCTCTTATAAATGTGTTCCTCCTCCAGGAGGTGTGTCAAACACCGTGACCCTCCCACTCCCTCCCTCTCTCCACTCCCCCATTCCCCCATTCCCCCATGTACTAGGTCAATCGTCCTCATATCAAGATATTTTGATGTCATATATCTTTTTCCTCATTGACATGTCTATTTGTTTGTTTATATCCAGATGGACTCGTCAGTTCATAATCAGAGTTCTAACCTCTTATTATTTTTACTATTTATTTTGATAATTAAATTGTACCATATTGGGCCAACAAGGGTCCTTTTAAAAAGCCTTCCATCTTGTGGCTTTGACAACTCAGAGTCATTCTTTCACCACTTTCTTGCTTAAGGACACAGTACGATGTTCTAAGTTCATGTTTTACCTTTTCTCCCTCAGTACAGGATTCAGTCATTTACCAAGGAGTCTTGCTTTGTAGCAAAGTATTCAAAGCCAAGATTTAGAAGCTAGGAGAATACATTGATCTTGGGATAGTGCATTTTCCAGGCCCCATTCCTGGGCAGAAAATATAGGTACGTATAGACTCATTATATACGTAGCTATATTATTTATAACTATTTTATATCAAAAACAATGAATTAACAATAATACGGCCCCCAAGCCACCATTCCAAGTTCCTTCTAGTTCCACTCTTACATGTAACTTCTTTTCCCAACAGTGAAGAAACAGCTTTTCTTTCCTACAATATATTTAGGTGGTTTCTCTGCTTGTCTCCAACTTATCCTTTGCTACCCTCCTACACCTCTTCTTTCCCTGCTCTGACAAGTCCCCTGGTTTGTGCCACCACCCCTCCCTGATCATGTGGTCACTCTTCATAACATTGCTCAGCTTCAACAACCTCTGTCATCATCCACCTCATGCTTTGGCTGAGCGTGACCCCTGTGTCATGAAAGCGAGGGAAGTGTAGAGGGACACATGCAGCCCCTTAATATTCAGGGCAAATATAAAGACAGGAAATGATGAGGACAGAGAGGGGAACAAATTCAAGATACATATCACTGATAAAATTCCGTTAAGTGTAATGAAAGAGAGAAAGCCAGGGGTGAAAATATTCAGAGTTATCATTTGAAGAACTAAGAGAATATCTCAAATGTGTGAATGCAGGACAGAGACCAAGTTATTAATTGTTTTGTGAGATTTTGTTTTATTTTGTCTTAAAGGTGGGAAAGAAGAGAATGATTTTAGATTTGACGATGTTGAGAATTAGATGTGGGCAAAAATATGTATTTTTTTCAATTGGAGTGGTCTAGGTAGGACCCAGGTTGTGTGGAGGAATGAACGAAGTTTAGATATTGTGTCGTGGCAAAACAAAACAAAGAATATCTTATCTGTGTTCTTTTAATTTTTTTCTCGATGTATTTGCTGATTTCAGCTCTTTAAGTTCCTTCTGTCTTCTCTTAGGTAAAGACACCTGGGGAACAGACTCTCCACCTACACAGAACTCCTTTCTCGTTTGTTCTTCTTCCGCCTTTGTTCCCTGTCTCTCTCTCTCTTAGGTGGCTGGTTAGGAGATAAGGAGACAGGTTTGCATGGGGAAGAACAAATTGAAAGGGAAAGGCAAGCAGAGAACGATGGGAGCCATTCTAGATATATTTTTCCTTGAGTCCTCCATGTTTCAAATTGCATAAGTTTCCTGTTGCTTTTTTTTTTTTTGTAGAGACAGAGTCTCACTGTACCGCCCTCGGGTAGAGTGCCGTGGCCTCACACGGCTCACAGCAACCTCCAACTCCTGGGCTGAAGCGATTCTCTTGCCTCAGCCTCCCGAGCAGCTGGGACTACAGGCGCCCGCCACAACACCCGGCTATTTTTTGGTTGCAGTTTGGCCGGGGCTGGGTTTGAACCCGCCACCCTTGGCATAGGGGGCCGGCGCCCTGCTCACTGAGCCACAGGCGCCGCCCAGTTTCCTGTTGCTTTTTAAAAAATGATTTCAGGCTTAGCGGCTTAAGCACCATAAATGTATCATCTCACAGGTCTGGAGGTCAAAGTCAAGGCATGTGTCTTTCAAACAAATGCCGTGTATCCTTCGGAAAGTTCAACCTGAGAAACCATCATGCTGCCATGTGCACATATGATTTTCTAAGACTTTCATTGGATATTTTATGAGAAAAGTACCTACTTAGGCAAATTTAAAATGACTGGTTAACTGGGAGACTAATAATTCCTATAGCTCCACCAAATGTGCTATTATCACGCTTTAGTTCATACATTTTCAGATAACATAAAATAATGTTAAAGAGCACAAGCATTAGCCTCTTTGAATTTTAGATTCTTTAGAATACTGATTTGATGACAGTGTTAGGATGAGCAAATGGTATTAAAAAGACTTTTGTTCCCTGTGGATATCCCCTGTAAGAAAGTTGTATACATATTTTGAGAAAGAACCATTTGGAAAATTATAGCATATTTGAGGCCACGGCAATTTAGCTGTGCATTCTTAGGGAAGTTATTTAACTTCTATTTGTATTACATTGTGTGTGTGTGTGTGTAAGTGTGTGTAAAGGAGATATACTTTATATATAGTATCTTACACGTAACTTTTGTGATGATTTAAAGTTACAAATAGTAGCTGTTCTATATATTAATTCCTTTTCACCTTCCTTCCATTTACCATTCCCAAAGAGAACAAATAATACTTTAATTTTTTTTCCCATGATATTATGGGGGTAAAAATGTGTTGGTTGCATGAATTGCTTTTGTACAGTTTGAATCAAAGTCGTAAGTGTGCCCATCACCCAGATAGCATGCATGGTATACATTTTTTTTTGAAGAATTAAATCAAGAAGTATGCTTGATTTGCAACATGGAAGACTTCTGCCTGGTGAGAATGTGAACATAGCTGCAGGGATGGACCCACGTCCTCTGGATTCCTCCACCACACAGCCTCATGAAGAATGCAGTGCGATTCCTTTCTGGAAGCGCTAGGGTACCAGCTTTAACATTTCTGAGCCTGAGTTTTACAATGGTAAAAAAAAAAAACTGCAGTGCTTGCTACCTATTTCAGAGAGCTGCTGAGTGCATCAAAGGACAAAGGGCAAAGAAACACCTTGAAAAGGCTAAAGCATTACAAAAACATCAGAAACTTTTATTAATATATCTTCAGGAGCTATCACCTTGGTCTAAATGCCTGGTGATTGATAAAGAATTTGATCATTTCAACTGCGCATACTCATTTGTCCTGACACAGTTTGGATCATTTTCACAACGCTTTATAATCTGGCTTTCTTAATTAATCTTACATTCTTGCCCCTTTCAGCATGTAACCTCTGCTGGGGCTGGTGCTGCCTCCTCCATGCCCGGCCTAGGTAGGGATGGTGGTGCACGTGACCCAGCCACTCCCCTGCCAAAAGTGACCTCCTTTTCTGCCATCAGGAGACTCCTAATCTTGCCTTTACTACCCACAAGAGACCTAATTGGACTTCTTTTCATCTGGACTGCTTCAGCCCTTTGAGTTCACATCACATAATTTAACACTTAATTATATTTTAAAAGTGGAATGAAAGGAGGCATCCAGACAAAAATTTCATTTATTTTAGTGATACAGAAAGCTAGGAAAAGAGAGAGAAAAAGGTGATTTCTATTAAGTGTGGCCTACCTCACCAGAAACAAGCCAATCAACCATGCGATTTTTATTTATGTTTCCTTTTCATTTCCTGAGGGCAAATATATATTCTCCCTCCTTGATGAAGCCAAGAATTGAGTAGCCATAAATCACTAGTGACATGCTGGAACCCAGCTTTTGAGGGAGCCGGAAGAATGACGGGAGGATTATTTCCAGCAATATCCACAAATAAGGTCACTATTGAGAAAGATCTAGAAAAAAAGAGGGACATCTATGTCAGATATTTCCAGAGATGTTGCTGGGGATGAATAGGGAAAATACCAATATATTTTTAGTACTGAGATCATTTGATTAGATTAAATGGCACCCAGCACAGTTTTTAAGTTTTCTAGATATTGTTTCTGTGTATATACCCAAGGCAAAAAATGTATATATGTTTTCAAAAGTAAACATGGCAAAATTTAAACATGCTGGTGATTTTTTACACTATTTAAGAGTCTGTTTAATGTATTGCAAGAGTGTGGATTTTAGAGCACTAGCTTTGGCACTCATTAGCCGTTCATCCTAGAATAAAAATTCAGGTTTACTGAATCTCAATTTTCTTACTATAGAAATGGGAATAATGCACCCGTAGTCCCAGCTACGTGGGAGGCAGAGGCAAGACAATCACTTAAGCCCAAGAGTTTGTGGTTGCTGTGAGCTGTGATGCCACAGCACTCTACGGAGGGTGACATAATGAGACTCTGTCTAAAAAAAAAAGTAGTATCTCATTCAAAGAAATGGGAATAATGTTCACCGCATTATTACTGAATACTGGTGTGAAAAATAAGTGGAAAATCCAATATCTATCATTAGTATTTCGGTACAAATAAAATACACACTACCTACTTTTTTTTCTTCTGTTGTAATTCTACATACTTAATTTCAGATATCCCTCATACAAAAATAAAAACAAACTTAACTTTAAAAAAAATTTTGAGATTCATTACTTGGTATTACCTTTAGAGTGAAGCACTTCATATTTTTTTTATTTTGCCATTCATAGAAGCTTTATTTGTAATAGCCTAAAATTGAATAAACATCTTTCAAGCAGTTAGTAGATAAGCAAACTGTATATCTATACAACAGAATACTTGTCAGTAATAAAAAATCAAACAGCTAAATCACATAACATGCATGAATCTCAAAATCCCTCCTGGGTGAAAGCACGTATACATGATTCCACCTCTAAAACGTTCTAGAATTGTCAAAATGTAGTTGCTTATGGATGGTTCTGTGGGGCGGGGATTGGCTTTCAAGGGAAATGGGGAACTTCATAGGGTGACAAAAATGTTCTGTATCTTGATTCTGGTGGTGGTTACATGAATGTATATATTTGTTAAAAGTTTAAATGAACTTTTTTAGCAAATGATTTCAACACTTTATAATGGAGATATCACAAAATAAAAATAATAGTAATAATAAGAAACACACTCCATGAAGGAAAACAGACGATAAAATGCTAAGATATTTTCATTTCTTCTGTAAAAATATGAGAGACAAGAAATGCCCATGTAACTTTCCGACATGTATCAGACAGGTGTAAGATATCAGATTTAAAACTACACCCCACACACACATGCAGCCCTCCTAGCTATGATTCATACAGGCACAAATTAGAAAGTAAATGTAAGTAAATTTTAAAAAATTGATTATCAGTGGAGATACTTTTTAGTAGTCCCAGGAGAAATGGTATAAGTGATTGTCATGTCAACAAAATTCGAACTGCTAATCAATTTCAAAGTATGTTACTAAATAGACATTTTCTAATTAACTTTTTATAGGGAAAATTATAGAGTCACATGAATTTTTTAAAAATAATGCCCAACAGATTTCCTTTACCTTTTATCCAGTTTCCTCCAATGGTAAAATCTTGCCAAACTATTACGAAATTTAAAAACCAAGACCTTAACATTGATACAGTCAAGGCATAGAACGGTTCCAACAACTTATGTTGCTCTTTTATAACCACACCCACTTTTATCCATCTCTACTCTATCCTTAAGCCCTGATAACCACAATTTGTTATTTGAGTCTATAATTTTGTCATTTAAAAAATGTTATTTAAATAGAATCAAACAGCATGTAACTTTTGGCGATCAGTTTTTTTACTCAGCCTAATTGTCTGGAGATTCATGTAGATCTGTGTATTTACCCTTCATTCCTTTTTATGATAAGTAGTACTCCATGGTGTGAATGCATTTCAGTTTGTTTAACCATTCACTCAGGGAAGGACCTCTGAGTTGTTTCTAGTTGGGGGCTATCATGAATTTATCTGTTTATAAAACATTCTTGCATAAGCTTTTGTGCAAAAATTTCATTTCTTTGGGATAAATGCCCAGTAACAATTGTAGGGTCATATGTAGTTGCATGCTCCACACTAACTTCCACACCATTTTTCAGACTAGTTGCAACATTTTACATTTCCATTAGCAATGCATAACTGTTCCAATTTCTCTAAATACTTGCCAGCATTCAGTTTTTCAGAATATTTTATTGCAGTCATTCTCATAGGTGTATGGTGACATCTCATTGTGTATTTAAAATTTGCATTTCCTGATAATTAATGATGATAAATATTTTCAATGTGCTCATTCTTTTTTTTTTTTTTTTCTTCAGTTTTTTAGGCCGGGGCTAGGTTTGAATCCCCCACCTCGGGCATATGGGGCCAGTGCCCTGCTCCTTTGAGCCGTAGGAGCCACCTGCTCATTCGTTTTGCGTATTTCCACATGAAATGTATCTTTGTGTCTTTGCCCTTTATCTGATTGTTTATTTTACCATTAAGTTTTCAGAATTCTTAATATTGTCTAAATACTACTCCTTTGTCAGATATGTGGTTCACAGATATTTTCTCCCACTGTATAGCTTTTCTTTTGTTCTCTTTACAGAGTTTTTACAGAGAAATTGTGCTTAGTTTTTTGATGAAATACAGCTTGTCATTTTTTTTCTTTTATAGATTGTACGTCTGGTGTAAAAACAAAGAACATTTTGCTTAACCTTATACGAAAGATGTTCTCATATTTTTGTTCAAAACATTTTATAGTTTTACCTTTTACATTTAAATCTATGGAACATTTCAAATTCATTTTTGTTTGAGGTGTAAGAATAAAATCTGAGTTTGTTTTTCCCGTCATGGATGTTCAGATGCTCTAGGATAATTTGTTGAAGGTATATTTGTCATTTTTGTAAAAATGTGCCTTGTGGGCTATCCAGGGCTCTTTTTCTATTGACCCTTTCATTTGATCTGTGTGTCTATCACTACCTCAGTAATACAGTCTAGATAATTATAACTAAATAAGAAATCTTGAAATGAAGGACACTAATTCCTCCAACTTTATTCTTCCTTTTCCCCGTTGTAAGCCTACTCTAGTTCCTTTGCTTTTCCAAATAAATTTTACAATAACATTGATATGAAATTTTGCATTAAAACCACTTATCTTTGGAGAAAATTGATATCTTTACTATGATTCTTCAAATCCATGAACATGGTATGCTTCTCCATTTATTTAGATTTTTTATTTCTTCCATCAATGTGGTGCAGCTTTTGGCATGTAAGAATTACATATATCTTGTTAAATTTACACAAAGTATTCAGTATTTCACTACTAAGTTCTATGTTATCAGTAGAGTTCTGTAGTAAGTATTCTTTATTAATTTGAGAAAGTTTCTCTCCATATTTTTCTGAGAGTTGTTATTATGTACAGTTGTTGAGTTTTGACAAATTGTTTTTGTATATTGATTGATGTAATAAAATGAGTATTGCTTTTTTAGCTAGTTAATAGTGTAGACTATGCTGATTGATTTTTAAATGTTGAATCAGATTTGCTACCCTGGAATAAATCTCATGTGTTCATGGTATATAGTTATTTCTATGTATTGCTGCATCTTATTTTCCAATAGTTTAATAAAATTTTTGTGTCAATATTTATGAGGGATATTATAGTTTTCTTTGTTTTTTTTTGCATTGCCTTTGTGTGATTTCATATCAGATTAATTCTAGCTTCATGAAATACATTTTATAGCCTCAGTCCCAGTCTCTAGTGTATTCTCCACTGTTTTCTGGAAGAGATTGTGTAAAATTGATGTTAATTTTTCTTTAAACATGTAGCATAATTCTCTAGTGAAATCATTTGTGCCTGGAAATTTTTTGGAGGTTCTTACTTTGCAAACTCAATTTCTTTAAAAGGTATACTGCTACCTTTATTTACCCTTAATTTACATATTTCAGCTTGAGTAAGTCATGTTGTTGGTATTTTTCTAAGGAGTCCCACTTGATCTAGGAGGTCAAACATAGGCTTGTAGCAGCTACTTCTTAACCTTTAATTCTTGAAATTGTGTAGTTTTAGTTTGTTTTATTCCTGATATTGGTAATTTGTCTTTTCTCTCTTTTTTTCTTTTGGTCGGTGTTATGAAATGTTTATCACTTTATTATCTTTTTAAAAAACAAGTCTTCATCTTAGTTATTTTCTATGTAGTTTTTCTGTTTTCTGTTTCACTGATTACTGTTTTAACGTTTAAATTCCTTTTTCTTTCTCCCTAGCTTTGGGTTTACTTTGCACTTGTTTGCATTGGTTCTTAGTGAGATAGTGTAGATGGTTGATTTAAGAGGTTTCCTCTTTCCTAAAGTATAAATTTAGTGCTAAACATTTGCTTGTCAGCACTATTTTATAGTACCACAAATCTTAATGTGTTGTGTTTTCACTTTTATTTATTTCAATGTTTAAACAGTTTCCATTGATAGAAGCCAAGGAGGGTTGCTTGAGCTCAGTAGTTTGAGATCAGCCGAAGCAACAGCAAGACCCAATCTCTGCTAAAAACAGGAAAAACTAGCTGGGCACTATGGTAGATGTCTGTATTCCTAGTGATTGGGGAGGCTGAGACAAGACTTGAGCCCAAAAGGTTGAGGTTGCTGTGAGTTATGATGATGCCACAGCACTCTATGTAGGGTCACAGAGTGAGACACTGTCTCTGAATAAATAAATAAATAAATACAATTTGAAAAAAATTAAAATTTCCACTGAAAATACTTCTTTGACCCAAGTATTATTCAGAAAAATATCTTTTACACTCCAAATGTTTAGAAATATATTATTGATTTATGGTTTGTTCCCATTGTGGTAAGACGACACGTTCTGTCTGATTTCAGTTTTTCTTTTTTTGCATATTTGAGGCCTGTGTTTTGGTCCAGGTTATGATATGTGTTTGTACATGCTCTTGAGCACTTGTAAAGAGTGTACATTTTGATGTGGATGAGTCAAGTGTCCTACAAATTTCTATTAGATCCTGTTGGTTGATGGTATTGTCAAGTTCTCCATATCCTTACTTATTTATTTCTAGTTGTTCTGTAAATTAACAGGTGTTAAAATATATAAATTTATTTGCAAATTTGTCTATTTTTTTCCTTCAATGTGTAATGAGCAAATCAGGATAAGTGGGATTTAATGCAAGCCTTAAATATTTATCTTTTTTTTTTTGTATGGTAAACATTTCAAATTTACTTCTCTGGTGATTTTAATATATTCATGATTATTTTTAACTATGGTCATCCAGTTGGCCTACCCAATACTATGTCTTATTTTGGTTACCTACCTGGATTTTTGTACTTCTTAACCAACCCCTTATGGTCCACCAAATATTCATCTCAGCCCATATTTTATTCCACCATGAAGTCCATTTTTAGCATCTACATATAAATGAGAACATATCTTGCTCTCATCTTTGTCTTTCTAAACCTGGCTTATTTCACCAAACCTAATGGCTTCCCGTTCCATCTGTTGTTGCAAATAACAATGTTTCTTAATTTTTTTTATATTTTCTTTATTAATTCATTGGTTGATGCACACTTAGATTTATTCCATACCTTGAATGAATTGTGGATGTAGTGCAGTGTTTTCAACCTTTTTTAACTCACAGCACACTTGAACCTATAGTTAAACTTCCAAGGCGCACAAATTATGTTGATCAAAACTACAATAAAAAATACTTATTGTGGTTTGAACTTCTTTCAAAAATAATTTAATTAATGATCTTTAAACATTTTCATGACACACCTAAGATTCCATCACAGCTCACCAGTGTGCCATGGCATACCAGTTAAAAATCACTGTTGAATAGCGCTGCAACAAAAACAGGTGTTCCGATATCACTTTATAATGTTGGATGTGTACTCAACAGTAGAAATTGCTAAATAATAAACCAGTTCTACTTTTAGTTTTTTAAAGAACATCTACTATTTTCATAGTGGCTGTAAATAATTTACATTCCCACAGTGTATATTTGCCTGTCTTAACATTCTTCCCAGCATTTATTACCTTTTGTCTTTTTGATAGAAGGCAATTTTGAGGGACTAAAATATCTCATTGTAGTTTGATTTGCATTTTCTGATAACCAGTGATTTTGATATTTTAAAATGTCTGTTGGTCATTTGTGTGTCTTCCTTTGCGAAATGACTGTTTAGTTACTACTCATTTTTAAATTGGATTTTATCCATTTTTTGTTGCTATTGCATAATTTGAATTTCTTACAATTATATATTCTGGTTATTAATTCCTTCTCAGCTGAATAGTTTGCAGATTTTTTTTGTCAACCCACAGGTTGTCCCTTCATTTTTTGTATTATTTCCTTTACTGTACAGATGCTTTTAAACTTAGTGAGAATCATCTCACGGATGCAGAGATGGTTCAATATATACAAATAAATAACCTTAATATATCACAACAACAGAAGGAAAGACAAAATACCATATAATCATTTTAATAGGTGCCCAAAAAGCATTCTGTAGAATTCAGCATACTTTCTTTTATATATATATATATATTTTTTAATTTATTTATTATTAAATCATAGCTGTGTACATTAATGCAATCATGGGGCACCATATACTGGTTTTATAGACCATTTGACTTATTTTCACCATACTGGTTAACATAGCCTTCCTGGGATTTTTTTAGTTATTGTGTTAAGACATTTATATTCTACATTTAGTAAGTTTCACGTGTACCCTTGTAAGATGTACTGTAGGTGTAATCCCACCAATCACCCTCCCTCCCCTCACCCTCCCCCCTCCTCTCTCTTTCCCCTTTCCTCATATTCTTAGGTTATAATTGGGTTACAGCTTTCAACTGGACCCACACCTTTCACCATTAACTAAGATAGACTCTCACTGGATTAAAGATTTAAACTTAAAACACAAAACTATAAAAATACTAGAAGAAAGTGCAGAGAAAACTCTTGAAGAAATCAGCCTGGGTGAATATTTTATGAAGAGGACCTCCCAGGCAATTGAAGCAGCATCAAAAATACACTCCTGGGACCTGATCAAACTAAAAAGCTTCTGCACAGCCAAGAACATGGTATGTAAAGCAAGCAAACAGCCCTCAGAATGGGAGAAGATATTTGCAGGTTATGTCTCCAACAAAGGTTTAATAAGCAGAATCCACAGGGAACTCAAATTGTATTAGCAAGAAAAGAACAAGTAATCCCATCTCAGGGTGGGAAAGGGACTTGAAGTGAAACTTCTCTGAAGAAGATAACATACTTTCTTAATAAATACTCTCAGCAAATTGAATGTAGAAGGAACAACTCTCAATATGATAAAGCTATATCTGGCAAACCCACAGCTAGTATAGTATGTATTGAACAGGGAAAAACTGAAAGCCTTTCTCTGAGATCCGGAAGAAGAAAAAGACACATACTTCCACCACTTGAACCCAACATAGTATCGTATCTCCCACCCAGAGCAATTGGGCAAGAGACAGAAATAAAGGGCATCCAAATTAGAAAGGAAGAAGTCAAATTATTCTTGTCTATGGACAATATGAACTTATATTCAAACAAAAACTAAATTCCCAACAGAAAACTACTAGAACTGATAAAAATAAATAAGTAAATTTTCAGGGTCCAAAATCAATATACAAAAATCAGTAGCATTTCTATATACCAATAGTCAACAATCTGAAGAGGTAACCTAGAAAGCCATCTTCTGTACAACGTCTACAGTAAAAATAAATGAAATATCTAGGAAAAAAATATAAACAGGGAAGTCAGTGATCTGCCCAATAAAAACTATAAAATATTAATGAAGGAAATGAAAGAGACACTAAAAAATAGAAAGATATTCCAAGTTCATGAATCGGAAGAATTAATATTGTTAAAATGTCCATACTACCTAAAGCAATCTACATATTCCATGAAATCCCCAGCAAAATACCAGTGGCATTCTACATAGAAATAGAACAAGCAACCCTAAATGTATGTGGAATCACAAAGACCCAGAGTAGCCAAAGTGATCGTGGGCAAAAGGAACAAAACTGGAGGCATCACATTATCTTATTTCAAATTATACTACAAAGCCATAACCAAACAGCATGGTCCTGGCAGAAAAATAGGCACTTAAATCAAGGGAACATAATAGGAAAAAATGGAAATAAATGCATCCATTTACAATCAACTCATTTTTGATGCAGGTACCATGAACACATGTTGGGGGAAATACAGTCTTCAGCAAACGGTGCTGACAAAACTGGATATCTATAGGCAAAATAATGACCCTAGATTCTATTTCTTATCATATACAGAGATCAAATAAAAGATGATTAAAGCCTTAGATATAAGACTTGAAACTATGCAACAACTAAAAGTAAGTATTGGGCATATGCTTCAGCACATTGGTACAGGCAAAAATTTCTTGAATACAATCTCAAAAGCACAGGCAACCAAAGCAAAAAGGAACAAATGAAACCACATCAACTTGCTTGACTTCTTTCTGGGAAGTTCTTTTTAAAATTTTTTTCCCACTTAACTGTGAATCAAGACTCCTGTTTCTGCTATTGCTCACAAAAGCCAGCCAAGGTAAGTACCTTATTCTACATGATATTTTCATGATATTTCATTAAAAGTAGTTCATAACCAGTTGGCACATGCCCTGATCATTTTGAATTGGTCACTAACCTCTGAGAACAGATGCTGGCTAGGAACAAACAAGAAGACCTGCTAACACACATTAGTGGAGTATTAGTTGTACTCTCCCATGGTCCATAGGAGGCTTTGCCCAATCTATGTCCGAGGCTAGAGAACTCAGTGCCATCTTGGAAGATTGGTCATAATGCATTATCTCTTTATGAGATAATGAGGTGCAGAGGCCATACAAAGGAAAAACTACCTGAGAATATCTTTCATATAGAAAGAACTAGGTAGAATAACATCATGAAAATACTGAGGCAAAGCAGTAAGAAAGAAAGTCTGTGATCTGAAGACCAAAAAGCAGAATGAAAATAAGATAGAGAAAAAGACTACTCATGATATTTTTTGATGACCCAGATCTACCTACGCCTGTTGCCTATGAACTTTTCAATCATGTGTCAATGAATTGTCCACTGATTTCTGTTTTGAGATTTGTTTTGGCCACTTGATATCTAGGTCCCGAATGATTGAATTTAATCAAATATTTCAAATGCACAGAAATAGAGAAAAATTATTAAATGCTCACATAGTCATCACCCACATAAACCAAGAGTTATTATTTTACCATTTTTAATGTAGAATTATTGTGGACACAGTTTTCCTTGCGTGTCCCCTTCTTTTTTAGTAAATGACTATTCTAAAGATTGCAAGCATTAATCTAATGAATGCCCTCCACTTTAATACAAATGTATTATTCCATATGAAGTTTTACAAACTTTAAAAAGCAAATAGTATGTTATTCATATTATATGAATTGTAAAAAGCTCTTCATTCTGCAACTTTTTTCCTGTCACTATTGTGCCTCCCAGATTTAACATGTTGTTGCATTTAGTCATAGTCTACTCATTTTGAATGCTTTGCTGTGTTTCTCTTTATAAATAGACCAAAATACATTTTCCTTTTTGCGTTTTGGATGATTCTCCAGGCTTCTTATTATTTATTATGTATTTATTATTGGCAATGTTTTAATAGCTATCCTCATACATTTTTGAGAGTTCAGTTAAAGTAGGGACTTTAAAAAGGAGTTTTTGAGTTGCATGCTATGTTCATTTTCAGTTTAATCATGTGGTTTCAGTAGTATTTAATCCCACCAACAGTGTAGGAAAATTCTTTTTCATATGTTTTTCAAAATTTTTTATTGCCAGATGTTATGATTTTTTGTCTGTATGATTGTGAAGTGAAAATTCTTTGCTGCTTAATTTTGCAATTTCAGTTTCTGCTTACTAGAGAAGCTGAACTTTTATCTATGTGTTTATTAACTATCTAGTTTAGTGCTTGACATTGTTTCTTTTGTCAATTTTATATTTAAGTTGTTTTCACTTTTTTATTTTTACACAATTTTAAAAAGCAGTCAAGGAGTGAGTCAATTTTAAAGATGTGTAATAAATATCTATTCCCATCTATGTTTTTTTTTACATTGTAGAAGATTTTATTCACTGTTATTATTGTTTTATGGGTCGTACTACATGTGTGTTATTTAGTAATTTTTTTTCCCAAAGTCACAGAAAATTTTCTCTAAATTTCATAGAAGTGTCAAAGTTACCTTTTTTCAGTTTGTTACTATTTAAGATTGTTAAGCAATCTAAAGTCATTTTGCAAATACTGTGAAGGATCTAATAATATTATTAAACAAGGAACAAGATTGAGGCCCTACAAATAGTCCCCAAACTGTCTAGTCAGTTTTCACCTTCATTACTAAAACAAGAATGTCCATCTTGTTAGGAACAAGTACATACTTTCTAAGTTTTTTTTCTTAATATTTCTACAACTTTAGAAGTTTTGTCTCTTTTTCAGTCCAAAAGCTGGAAGTTTGGACTGTTTTTATAATTTTCCTCAATCAGGAAAGCTCTTTCAAAGAACCAATTTCACTGGGGCTTTTTCCTCCTATTTTATTATATTTTGTTTTCTAATATTTTATGATTGTTATCTTCCTCCTTCCTTTCAATGTATTTCCCTATTACATTTTATCAATATTGTTTCTTTCCATTTATTTATAGATTTATTTTTTTAATTTTGCTTTCTAATTTGAATGCTGAGCTCCATGATTTTCATTTCTCTTTTCTTTTAATATATTCCCGTCATGCTAAATTTTACCTGTAATTATGAACTTATTTGCATATCACATATGTTGATAGGCAATGTTGGCCTTGTTACTATGTTTTAAATAGTGCAGTTTCTATTATATTTTTATTTTGTCAATGAATCTTTTTATATTTCTGAATATACTTCTTTTCTTAACTTTCTTTTTTTTCTTTTTTCATCTTCTTTCCTTTTTTTTTTTGTTTGTTTTGGTAAATGGACTGATTTAGTAATGACAGTTTCTAATTTTATTGCTTTGTTGTCACAGAACTTGATGTGATCTCTATAATGTGTAGATCCTTTTTGTCCTAAATCAAGTTTCTCATAAATATTTTACACATAAAATAAATGAAAGTGAATATATATTATTCTCTAAATGTTGGTTGTAAGAATCTAAAAATATTAGTTAGAGCTTGTCAAGTTTTATGTTTAAATTTTTAAAGTTATTATTATTGTTATCATTTTTCTAATATTCTATCAGTTTTTATTACAGGAATTTAAACCTTTGCATTGTTTTTTAAAAATAGTACATGGTAATTCATTTAGCCTATGTCTTATACATTTAGCAGCTATCTTGTTAATGTTCTCAAGTTCATTACTATGACGTCTCCTGGAAAAAAAAATGTTTCCCTGTAATTATGTGATTTTCGTCTGTGACTGAAATAGCTCTTTTCTCTTACATATATTTGATCTGATATTAGTAATATTTTTTCCAAATTTCTGTGTGATTTTTGTCTGGTATAGCATTTTATTCTCCATAATTTAAAATTCTTTATGCTGCTATATTTTTATGATGATTTTTTTATAAATATTTGTAAATTTCTGAACAGAAAATTAAATTCGATTTACATGTATTGTAATTTTTAAAATATATCTGGGCTTGATTCCACAAATCACGTTTGTGCTATTTACTATCGTTTTGATTATCTTATACTTTTTCTTTTTCTTCTTCACATTTCATATTGAATTTATCTACCATTCTTTACTTCTCTTTTACTTTCATCTACTGATTCTGAAATTGTATTATATTCCCATTTTTTAGTGAATAGATATATTTATCTAACACTTTACTTAACACATTCTAAATTTCTGCTGAAAATATTAGAATTATTTGACTTTGATTCCTAATCTATATTTTATTTCTCTGTATATAGGCATTCAATCAAGTCAGTTTTTTAATATATGTGCATAGTTATGTATATAAACTAATAAGATATAAATGTTTAATGAATAATTACTATTCCTTAACAGATTACTGCCCTTTGCATCCCAATCCCATCTGGGCTCAATTTTCCTTTTACTGAAATATATCTTTCAGTGAGTGTCTATAAATAATAATATTTTTTATTATTTAAAAATATTTATCTGTGTAGATAATTATTTAGCTATGTGTAGAATACTAATTAGACAGCTATTTTCATTTTGTATTTTTAAAGAAATAATACATTGTTAGCTTAATGCATACCATTGTTGCTGATTTGATATCTTCTTTCTATCATTTTTTCTCTATCATTTTATTATTGTAAACATTATGTATTTATTCTGTGACTACTTTGATTATTTTCTTTTGCTCTTTAATATCAACTTTTCTAGAATTACATTTATTTTTACTTGTTTTGTCTTGGCGACCAGTGGCTTATTTTAAGTTGAAAAACCAAATATTCCCTCATTGTTAAATTTTGTAACATATATAGTCTAATGTTGTCTTCCATTTTTTTAAATTTTTACTTACGTTATTCATGTTGTACAAATATTTAACTTTCTCTTTTCATATGTCTTAAATCCTTTATTATGCATACTTTTCATATTTTTGCCATACTTCCTATAATTTTCTCAGCTCTATTTTCAAATTTATTAATTCTCTCTTGAGCTGTGTTTAAGTTAAATTTCAAATTTAATTTTTTATAAAGAAACCTTATAAATTATATAAGGTTATATAACCTTATAAATTTAATATTTTCCCTATTTTACCACTTGACAGTTGAAATTACTGGTTTTATAGTTTCTTTCAGGCTGTTCAATTTTTTCTAATGCCCTTTGCAATAGCTGTTAATTCTCCAACTTTGTTAATATTTTTTGATGCAGTTTTTTGTTTTAACTTTCAGTTTTCTTTAATGTATATTCCACACCTCCTCTTAGCATCTTGTACATTTTCTCACTATGAAGCAGTTTTTATGTGACTCTTTTCTGTGGTCTTCTATTATATCTGTGATATACATTCAGAGACACACTAACACATTGTTTTTAACTTTAGACTTTTTTTTTGAGACAGAGTCTCACTATGTTGCCCTTGGTAGAGTGCTGTAGCATCACAGCTCACAGCAACCTCTAACTCTTGGGCTAAAGTGGTTCTCTTGCCTCAGCCTCCCAAGTTGCTAAGAGTACAGGTGCCTGCCACAATGCCTGATTATTTTGATGTTGCAGGTCATTGTTGTTTAGCAGGTCCAGGTTGGGTTCGAACCCACCAGCTTTGGTGTATGTGACTGCCACCCTACCCACTGAACTACAGGTGCCACCTTAACTTTAGACTTTTGATGCTGTATTATATAGTACATATAGATGCAAGGTTATTATAGCTATATTGTGATTACATGCTTCATCAATATAAAATGAGCATTCATCCACTTAGATGATGATTTTGACTTTAAATTTTATTTACATTTATCAATTAATTGCCTCGAATCTTTAATAAAAACCAAGCTGACTTAGAAAATACAGCAGTATCATAAAGAAAATGTATTATAAAAGAATCAAGACAACAGGAAAATACCATTGATATTGAAATTCATGTGATTTTTGCTTTTTTCTTGTTTGATTACCCTCATTGTTTTTTTCCAGCTCTAAAACCAATTTTTCTTTAGGTCTATTTTTCAATATTATTTCTGCACTTTGATGAGTTAGTTCATCTTATTTACTATATTAATTATAGATTTTGTTCCCTCCATTTTGGCTGACAAAGTTTTATTCCTGTGTCAAATTTATTATAAATCACATATTCCAAATCCCTACCCAGAAGAAAAAATGTTCTTTCATAAAGATTGCAACATCATTCATTCGTCACTCTCACATTGTAGGCACTTTTTTAATGACTTGCTATTCTACTAGATGTTAAAACCTTGAGAGACTAATAATAATGTCTGAAATCATTTTTATCCTAATAAATATCTAATGAAAATAATGCTTTACGTAGAGTACAATTTCATAACATATGTGTTAATTAAAGAGAATACTCTTAGATATGTAACAAAATAAATAGCAGATTTTAAAAATGTCTCTTTAAAAAGAACAAAAATATTTAACTATTAAAACTTATGACTGAAATAGAAAAAATATTTCTTAACACATTTCATAGTAACATAACATTTTTGATTATAATTAAGTGCAATTTTATTCTGTAAAATACAATTCCAAAGTGATTTTTTCTCTTAACTAATTCTGTTTTGACAATAATCTTGACGTATGGATTGCCTGTGGTTAGTAACCCCACAGAACTGATTTATGAACCAACAAAATAAAACATTTGGAATACAACTAAAATGATACAGGTCCTACCTAAACCAATTTCTACCCTCACATTATTTAATAAGATAGGTAACTGTTGGAATAGTTTTCCTGCTGTATGTAATTTTGTCAGCCAAATTCTTTCTGGAGCTGACAAATTTCTCCTAAGCTAACAGTCACAACCAGAGTGGATATAAATTGCTGCCTGATACTGTGGAAGCACGGTCATCATTCTTAGTTACCAAGATTTCTCTTTGAAAAGAGAGTCCAGTTGTTGAATTGGTAATGCTATACTTCATAGTTTATTTATTTTTTATTAATTTTTGCTAAAGTAGTAGCAATGAATTTTCAGTTTTCAAAAATGGATTTTGTGGGTGGTGCCTGTGGCTCAAAGGTGTAGGGTGCCGGCCCCATATACCAGAGGTGGCAGGTTCAAACCCAGCCCCGGCCGAAAACAAAAACAAAAAAACAAAAACAAAAACAAACAACAACAACAACAAAAACTGCAAAAATGGTTTTCGTAGGAAAAATATGAAAATTTACTAGGAACTGGGATATGTGGACTTCTAACTCAGGCGTTTTGTCTTCCTAATGTATAATTGAAATATGCATG
The DNA here is from genome assembly GCF_027406575.1 of Nycticebus coucang. Classification (NCBI taxonomy): domain Eukaryota; kingdom Metazoa; phylum Chordata; class Mammalia; order Primates; family Lorisidae; genus Nycticebus; species Nycticebus coucang. The sequence goes on along the minus strand of NC_069783.1, from coordinate 98,389,026 downwards.
TGTCATAGTTTGAAAAGAATTATTAACAAATAAAATATCAGTGTGATAACAAGGCAGCAGTGCATTTTTAGATGTTTTATGCATTTCCGAAAACTTAGAATTGTGTAATTTAATCAGAAATAAGGATAAAAGAAGTAGGTTGAATCCATATAAAGTATTATTTATCTTCTTAGCAACTTAACCTTTATACCTATGCCACCTGCTAAAAGAAAACCCAAATTTACTGGCTTTACCTTCATTACCTCCTTTTTTCCTGCCTTTCCCCAGTGGAATGGACAATGAATGGAATGCCAGCCATAGGCACTTAGTGCAGAAAACTTACTAATGTTTTGATTGAGATAGAAAGATATTTTCCTTTTAGTCATCACTCTTCAGAAACAGCAAAATATCCTAATATCTTTCCTGTCATAGTACAGTTTCAACAGTTTGAAAAGGAGATAAAAAATTGGATAGAGTTTACTTATATCTACCTCAGTATAGAAGGACACAGGAGGCAGATTCCCAGAATTTCCTCATGTGCTTTCTCCATGCCAGCAAAATCATCATGATTGATGATTCTTCAATAAAGTGAAAAACCAGTAAAGCCCTGAGAGTTTATTGCACATAAAGGCCATGGTTTAAATCAGTGGTTTTCAGCCTTTTTTTAATCTCATGGCATACTTGAATCCATAGTTAAACTTCTCATGGCATGCTTAAATTACATTGATCAAGAAAAAAAAAAGTGTATTTACTATGCTTTCTGTGATTTGAATGTCTTTCGAAATAATGTAATTAATGATCTTTAAAATTTTTCATGGTATACCTAAGATCCTCTCATGGCACCTCAATGTGTTGAGGCATACAGACTGAAAATCACTGGTTTAAATAATAGTTATTATAATAGTAACTATTATATTGATCCCTTGGTGAAGTTCTGGTGCCTGTACGATTTCCCAGACAGCCTCTGAGCCCCCCATTTGCATCCAGTAAACTATCTCCAAGTCTGCTGCACATGAGAATCCTCTCCAGACATTGAAAAAGGCAGATACCAGGACCTCACTTTTAGTTTCTTATCCATGAGTGAGGCTTCACATTCATCTCTGTGACACAATGGGTCATTCACAAACTTAAATGTACCTTCCCAGAGCATTGGACTCTTGTGCAATTAAAGTTAAATTCCTATCTTATCTTCTAAAACTGTTCATCAGCTGTTCTGTCCCACTTTTTGTTATTGTGGTTCTTTTCTTCTTCCCTTCTAGATACTTCTTTACTGCTCAGTCCCTTCTGTGAATCTCAGAAGTTGTTATTTGTCTAAGCAAGATGGGGGGGGTGAGAAGGGCAGTAATCCTAGCAGCCCTGGTCTGCCCAGTCAGGGACCACCACGCTGCCGCCATTGCCCACTCCTGAATTCAGGAATGTCTGTGGAACAGCACCTCATAATTATGAAATGCTTTACTTTCATACATTCCCAAGGGATAAATGACCATAAATAAATAACCAGTGCAAAAAGTTTTTTTAAAGAAGTAAATAAAACTAATACCCTGTTATGACCTTAATCTGTTATTTATTAATTATAGATAATGAGCTAATTATTTATAATTATAAGGGAGTTATTACAGCAAATGAATGTTCTATGTCCAGTTTTGTCCTCCTGTCACTTGATATTTTTTTTTCCTGTAAATCTATTGGGGACAGCATTTAGGGTTTGTAGATTATTAAAAGCATAAATATATAAAGAACAACATAACAAATATATAGTAAATTGCTAGCAAAAAGACAGCCATCCACATGCTTAGTACACCCAATGTCGACTTCATCATAGTTGTTTCCAGGAAAGGCAGACTGCATCAGGCATGTAAGACAAGAGGGAAGGAAGAAAGCTAGCTCAAGGGCGGTGCCTGTGGCCCAAAGGAGTCGGGCATTGGCCCCATATACCAGAGGTGGCAGGTTCAAACCTGGGCCCAGAGCCAAAAACTGCAAAAAAAAAAAAAGCTAGCTCAGCACTTTCATATCTGAACAAAATTCTAATTTACCTTGATTTCTGAGAAAAGGCTCTTCCCTGTCATTATCCAAAAACGACTTCCTTTGCTCTTGTGTGTGCTGTTCTAAGTTATTTTGAAATGGAAGCTTTGTGAAGAATTTTAGTTACTGTAAAGAGCTCTGACTATTTTGAAACATAGAATTTATGGAAAAGTGAATTAAAGAAAATGTAAACGTCCACAAATATTTAATAAGACAAAATCTTTTCAAATAGCATATCAAATTATTTTAAATTGACATTTTCAACTAAAAATGAATGTGGGTTTTATCTTTAAGGAATGCTGCTGCTTTTGACCAATATAACAGTCAAAGAAAGAAAATATTTGAAAGTACCTGAGTACTTGAGAGGTCTACCAAATCAATATTAGTAGAAAAAATGAAGTGCCTTTGTTTATTTCACTAGTACAAACATGAAGCACTAATCAAAATCTTTTCAAGAAAATTTAAGTGTGACATATTCAGCTGCAGTTACATTTATTTTTTAATTTTGCCTGTAGTATTTTTCTTGTTACATTATATGTGTCACATTTCTAAAATATACACCAAAAACCTTGCCTGAGATATGAGTATGAAGTATAGACAATCAACCAAATAAAGGGCAGTAGACATTTTTTTCATTATAAATCAAACAAATCTAATACTTTAAATCAAATGTCTTAAATTGATCGTCTTTTGTTTTGCACACTTCTCTCTGAAAATGTGAACATTGCTAGGAGAGGATTGTTATATTTAGTGTGGGTGAATTTGACCGAAGAGACTCAAGGTAAGAAAGTGTAGAAAATTGGTGAAGTCTGGGAAAGTCTGCACTAAGTGTCACAATAATTAATTATTCCTGGGCACATTTTCCTTGGAATCAATAAAATATTTATCACTCCTTCTCAAATTTCTGATGATACCTAAAACTTCATGAGCTTATGTGCAAATGGATAGATTACTCTTTCATGAACATGGTATATAATATAATTTAGGGGCATTTCTTATGGAAATTCAAACTTGTTGTTCTTCGATTCTTTCCTAACCCTCGTGCATTCCAACATCTAGAATGATTGAACACACTTTGTCTTAGCTATGTTTGACTTAATCAAAGGGGAGGTCCTCTTAAACAAGTCAAGAAAAGAAAGATCCAATTAATTCTCCTGAGCAGCTACCTGTCATTGGAGTACATTTTACAATTTCTCTTTTTAATATACACTGGCCTTCTCATCAAACACAGAGTGACTCTATTGGCTATCATGTTGGGATTCTGACCTGATCATCTAAAGGGCATGCTTTTGTCATTTACATGGTTTCTAAGAAGGCGAGTTCTTTCATCTGGTTCTTTTTCAAAAGTAATGAAATAGAAATATAATGTCTTAATTATTGTATTCAAAACCCATACTGTAATAAAAATCAGCTTCTTACTATGTTTAATTTCAAATTTCTTCTCCATAACAGATTTAATGTAAGGAAAAAATTTCTTAGGTGAAATTTCTCTTTTTTGTATTCTATTCAAGAGGATTTCTGAAAATGCTAGCAAAATTCACACTGATCCATTGAAATTAAAAAAAAAAAAACAGTTTTTGGGTATAAGTCATCTTAAAAATCTATTTTCAAAGCTATTTTTCCTCATCAAAGTGACAATCAAAAAAAAAACTTAAAATTTCACACAGATCATTTTTGCTGACTTTCTTTTCAAAATTATTTAGAGGTTTCTATTACTTAGTTTGTGCTTTGTGAATGAATAAGAAAGTTGCTTCATGGATACTTTCACTAGATTATTTTGGCTACATAGCATCTCAAACTAGCCCATGTATATATATGTGTATATATATGTATATTTATATTTATATATGTATATACGTATATATAATTATATGTGTATATATATGTGGGTGCATATGTGTACATATCTATATATATGTAAAACTTCAGGGTTTTTCTCCAGTAGCACAATATTTATTCTTTTTTGTACAAATGTTGTTTCTTTGTGATGAACTCTCTCCTTTGTTATTTATTGGAAATTAACAATGTGGAAAGACCACATGTCTTAAGGTGCAATAATACATTTTACTTTCATGATTAACACAAACCAATAATTATTACATAGTTAATTTTAATACTGTCTTGATTTTTTTTCCTGAAATACACAAGCATCTATAAATAACCACAGGACACCTTTGAAGGTTAAACGCATGCTAAATTATTATATCTTCAAATAACATCTCAATCTAGTCTTCTTCTAAATTGTCACCATTCCTAAAAGTTGGTCACTGGAACATTAAAGACTTCCCAGTTCCTCTTCTCGAATATTGCTTGTTTCTAATCTGGGATAGTGGCTATAATTTCATGTGCCACTTGGTTATCTCAGATTTTCTTTGCATTTTCTACCTTTTGATTCATAATTTATGAGGTTGTATAAACTGCCTGCTACTACCTGCTAGGAACCATAAAAACTAGTGAGGTTAAACTTTCTGCTACTATAAAAGAATTGGGAAGGGGGTCAGAAATTCAGTTAAATTATAAGAAAGTAATTCATAAGCCAACATTAGCACCTGACATTTATGTGTGCATATATACTGTATTAATATGTACACACATATATACACCCATACATATGTATGTGCACACACACACATACACAATCCTTTTTTAAAAGATGACTCACTTTTAAATAAAAATTTACCATATATAAACCATATGATTTTTTTTTTTTTTTATTGTTGGGGATTCATTGAGGGTTACACTGATTGCAATTGTTAGGTAAAGTCCCTCTTTCAATCATGTCTTGCCCCCATAAAGTGTGACACACACCAAGGCCCCATCCCCCTCCCTCTGTCCCTCTTTCTGCTTCCCCCCCCACCCGTGAGAATGGCCCACATCACAAAATCTCAAAATTGTGGATGCTGGCGTGGATGTGGAGAGAAGGGAACACTTTTACACTGCTGGTGGGACTGCAAACTAGTACAACCTTTCTGGAAGGAAGTATGGAGAAACCTCAAAGCACTCAAGCTAGACCTCGCATTTGATCCTGCAATCCCATTACTGGGCATCTACCCAGAAGGAAAAAAATCCTTTTATCATAAGGACACTTGTACTAGACTGTTTATTGCAGCTCAATTTACAATCGCCAAAATGTGGAAACAGCCTAAATGCCCACCAACCCAGGAATGGATTAACAAGCTGTGGTATATGTATACCATGGAATACTATTCAGCCATTAAAAAAAATGGAGACTTTACATCCTTCGTATTAACCTGGATGGAAGTAGAAGACATTATTCTTAGTAAAGCGTCACAAGAATGGAGAAGCAATCTATAAACCATATGATTGTATGGAATTTTTTTTTACCTGCTTACTTAACATAGAGGTCAGCTAGAAAGAGGTATAGCTGTAAAGTAAGAGATAAATGTCAAATTATAATAGAATTTTTGAATATAGGGATTTCTGAAATTATAAAATGTCAATGGGCATAATGACATTCACTGTTGAGAATAAATTTCCAGAGTATTGCAAATATTGACAAAGTTAGGGAATCATAGAAACACAGTTGCACGCCTATAGATCTTCCATATCTGAAAAGATCTATAAAAACCACAGCCACAGCCACAACAGGGTCAATCAGCTCACTCTGGGATTCCCTCTGAGGTGTAATGGCTTCTATTGACTTTTCTACTTAAACACATAAATTAGTAACTTTACTTGAAAAATTGTTCAAGTACTTGAATTGGCATGTTCCTGATATGTAGTTTAAAAGTAACTCTCAATATTCTTTAACTTGAGTTATCAAATTGGTATTTGGTTGAGACAGATAAATATTTGATTTTATGACATAAAGTTAATATTACATATATCAATATATTTATATAGTTTATCAGAGATCACTAAGAGGAATTTATTATAATTGTGAGACATTAATTTCTAATGTCACAAAATAAAACCACCTAATGATATATCACATCCATCGTGTGTTAGATTCTCTGGATTTATAATCCAGATGCACCACCACTGTGGGAACTTGGCCAACTCACTAAACCCTTCTACTTCTAGATGTGTTTAAAAATGTCCATCTCAGTGTTGTTAGGAGGATAAAATGAATAATCCATATGCAGTGCCCGCCGCTATATAAGTTATCAATGAACGCTAGCAATTTATTTTGCTAGAATTATTACCGTAATGAGAACTTCGTGGTAGAAAGCAACAGAAAGTAGCAAAGTAACTCTTACCTCACTTTGCGGTAAGACTGAGACAATGCGTGAATGTTGTGTTCTCTTTGAAAAACAGTTTTATTGTTTCGGTAACTTAGCACAGAAATGCATAAAAAAGATGAAGAATAAAAGTTTTAGTAGTCTCCAAATACTACAGAATTTATTCTTTCTCCCTTAAACATTCTTTTGTGCTATGCAATTCTAGCACTAGTAAATATTAGGCAATAGCGACTGCATATTTAAAAAGTAGCCATTTGCTATTTTTGAGTCTTGAAAACCTTTTAAAAGTCTTAAAGGGGCGATGCCCGCGTGTTCCCATGTTAACTCCAGTATTTTTATTGCTTTACACACAATATGCTATTTTAGAGTCCTTTTGCAAATCATAAAATGAATAGGAATAAATTGTCAATGAATGGAGGTCATGGCAATGATGGATCACAGCTGAAACCTACTCAAATGGATTTTGTGGTGGTGGAGAAGCAGTCTTCCTGCTTCCTCCCCTCTCCCCACTTGCTGGTTCTCCTATCCTCCCCCCTTTGTATTAGCTCATCTTCTGCCTTCATATTAGAATGGAGTACATTGGATTCTTGCTTCTCCATTCTTGTGATGCTTTACTAAAAAGAATGTGTTCCACCAATATCTGGGTTAATACAAAAGATGTAAAGTCTCCATGTTTTTCAGTGGCTGAATAGTAGTATTCCATGGTATACACGCACCACAGCTTGTTAATCCATTCCTGAGCTTATGGGCATTTAGGCTGTTTCCACATTTTGGTGATTGTAAATTGAGCTATGATAAATAGTCTATTGCAAATGTCCTTATAATAAAAGATTTTTTTTTTCTTCTGGGTAGATGCCTAGTAATGGGAAAACAGGATCAAATGAGAGGTCTAATTTGAGTTCTTGGAGGATTCTTCATGCTTCTTTCCAGAAAGGTTATTTTGTATTAGTTTGCAGTCCCACCAGCAAGGTAAAAGTTTTCCTTTTCTCCACATCCACTGCACCTTTAGGAATTTGTGATGTGGGTTATTCTCAGCAGGGTTAGGAGATATCTCAGGGTAGTTTTGATTTGCATTTCTCTGATGATTAGGGAAAATAAGCATTTTTTTTTTTAAATATGGTTGTTAGTCATTTGTCTGTGTTCTTTAGAGAAAATTCTATTCCTGTCTCTTGCCCACTGATATAAGGGATTGTTGGCTTTTTTATGTTGATTAATTTGAGTTCTCTATAAATCCTAGTTATCATGTTTTTGTCTGCTTCATAATATGCAAATATCTTTTCCCATTCTGAAGGTTATCTATTTGCTTTGGTTGTTGTTTCCTTAGCTGTACAGAAGCTTTTCAGTTTAATTAAGTCCCATTTGTTTATTTTTGTTGTTGTTGCAATTGCCACATATGCTTTCTTCATTAAAGTATTTCTCCAGCCTGCTATCTTGAAGTGGAACCCACACTTTCTTCAAAGATTTTTATTGTTTCATGCCTTAGATTTAAATCGTTTATTCATCTAGAATCAGTTTTTATAAGTGGTGAGAGGTGTAATCAGTTTTTATAAGCGGTCTTTTACATGTGATTATCCAGTTCTCCCAGCACCATTTATTGAATAGGGATTCTTTTCCCTGGTGTATGTTCTAATTTGGTTTATCAAAGATCAGGTGGATGTAAGAGTTTCGTTTCATCTCATGGTTTTCTATTTGGTTCCAAATGTCAATGTCTCTATTTTTGTGCCAATACCATGCTGTTCTGAGCACTATGGCCTTATCGTACAGCCAAAAGTCTGGTAGAGTGATACACACCTGCTTTTATGACTAAAAATTGTCTTTGCTATATGAGGTTTCTTCTGGTTCGATACAAAATGATGGTATTTTATTTTATTTTATTTTATTTTAATTTTTTTTTCATAGCTTTCATCTCATTTACCCAATTATAGCATTAGGACATTTGTGTTCTACACATGATAGTATTTTAGATAATGGTATTTTAATGGAATTTTTTATTGAATCTGTAGATTGCTTTGGGTAGTACAGACAGACATTTTGACAATATTGATTCTTCCCAACCATGAGCATGCTCTTCCATTTGTTAATATCTTCTGCTGTTTCTTTTCTTAGAATTTCATAATTTTCTTTGTAGAGGTCCTTCACCTCTTTTGTTATGAATATCCCTTGGGCATTTCATTTTTTTTTTTAAGCGACTATGAAGGGAATTATGTCCTTGATTAGCTTCTCATCTTGGTTATTATTGGCATATACAAAGGTTACTGATTTGTGGGTATTGATCTTATATTCTTAGACATTGTTGTATTTTTTGATAGGTTCTAGGAGTCTTGTGGTTGGATCTTTGGGGTTCTCTAAATATTATACCATATCATTGGCAAAGAGGGAGAGTTTGACCTCCTCTGAACTCATTTGGATTCCTTATATTTCCTTCTCTTGCCAGATTTTATGGGCTAGAACTTCCAGCACTATGTTGAATAGTAGTGTCAATAGAGGACAACCTTCTCTGGTTCCAGTTCTAAGTGGAAAAGCTTTGGGTTTTACTCCATTCAGTATAATATTAGCTGTGGGTTTGTCATAAATGGCTTCAATCAGATTAAGAAATGTATCATCTATGCCTAAATCCTTAAGTGTTCTAATTAGGAAAGGATGCTGAATTTTACCTAATGCTGTTTCTGTATCCATTGAGAGGATCATTTGATTTTTGTTTTTGCTTCTGTTTACATGTTGAATTACGTGTATGGACTTGTGTATGTTAAACCAGCCTTACTTCCCTGGAATGAAACTTACTTAATCATGATGAATGATTTTTTAATGTAATTTATTGGCTAAAATTTTATTGAAATTTTTGTATCTATATTCATTAGTGAAATTGGTCAGAAGTTCTCCTTTTTAGTTGGGACTTTTCCTGGTTTGGGTATTAGGGTGATGTTTGCTTCATAGAATGTGTTGGGGAAGATTCCCTCTTTCTCAATTTTTTGGAATAATTTCTGCAGTATAAGTATAAGCTCTTCTTTGAAGATTTGATAGAATTCTGGCGTGAAGACATCTATACCTGGGTTTTTTTTGGGGGGGGGCAGAATTTTTTACTGTTTCTTCAATCTCAATTCTTAAAATTGATCTGTACAAGAGTTCTATTTCTTCTTGATTAAGTCTAGGGATAGGGTGTGATTCCAGGTATTGATCCATTTCCTCCACATTATCAAATTTTGGGGCTTGAGTTTCTTATATACTCAGAGATGATTTCTTATATCTCTATGGTATCTATTATTTCCCCTTTATCATTTCTGATTGAGGTTATTAGAGATTTTACTTTTCTGTTTCTAGTTAACCTGGCCAAAGGTTTATTGATTTTATTTATTAAAAAAAAAAACAAACTTTTTGTTTCATTAATTTTCCGAATGATTCTTTTGTTTCCAATTTCCTTAGTCTCTGATTTAATGATTCTCTGATTTAATTTTGGTTATTTATTTTCTTCTGCTAGGTTTGGGGTTAAATTGTTCTTTTTCCAATTTCATATGATGGCTCATGAATTTGTTGATGCACTCTCTTTCTGTTTTTTTGAATGTAGGCATCTAATGAGATAAATTTATCTCTTACGACTGCTTTTGCTGTGTCCCACAGGTTTTGATAACTTGTGTCTTCAATGTTGTTATGTTTGAGGAATTTAACCATTTCCTCTTTTATCTTTTTCTGAACCCACTATCATTCAGTATAAGGTTGTTTAATTTCCAAGTCTTTGTATGGGGCTGAACATTTTTGTTAGAGTTGAGTTCCATGTTTATTGCCTTGTAGTCTGAGAAGATACAAGGTATCATTTCTATTGTTTTAATTTTGCTGATGTTTGTTTTGTATCCTAGGATATGGTCAATTTTGGAGTACAAACCGTGGGTTGATGAGAAAAATGTATATTCCTTACTTTGGGGATGGTGTTCTGTGCATGTCTATTGATCCCATTCATTCTAGGGTCACATTTAATTCCTTTGTATCCTTGTTTAGTTTCTGTTTAGAGGATCTGTCCAGTTCTGTCAGAGGATTGTTAAAGATTCTGACTATTATGGTTTTATGGGATATCATATTGCTCAGACACATGAGGGTGTACTTCATAAATCTGGGAGTATTTACATTGGGTGCATAAATATTTAAAATTGAATGTCTTTTTGTTGTATTGTTCCATTGACCAATATAAAGTGTCTATCTTTGTCTTTCTTAACTTCAGTTGCTTTAAACCTGCTTGTATCTGAAAATAAGATTACAACCCCTCCTTTGCTCTGATTTCCATTTGCTTAAAATACGGTTTTCCTTCCCTTAAACCTGAGTCTTGATTTTTCCTTCAAGTCTAGGTGTATCTCCTGAAGACACCACAGGGATGGCTTGTGCTTTTTTTTTTTTTTTTAATCCAATCAGCCCTCCCCTCCCCTCGTGCCTCTTTAGTCCATTGACATTTATTGAGAGAATTGAGAAGTGTTGTGGAGTTTTAGTCATCTTCTTTTGTGAAAGTCTGCTGTGTAGTTTTATCTTTTGCATCATCATGAAAGCTGAATTTTAACCTTTAGCTTTTGGGTGTTTACTTTGGTACAATGTAGTAGTCAATATTGAGAATAGGTCTGAGTATTTCCTGTAGAGCTGGTCTTATTTTGGTGAATTTCCTCAGTGCTTGTATATCCACAAACTATTTGATTTCTCCATCAATTTTGAAGCTAAGTTAGCAGGATACAGAATTCTGGGCTGAAAATTTTTTTAGTTAAGAATGTTGAAGGTAGATGAACATGTTCTTCTGGCTTGGAAGGTTTCAGTCGAAAAGTCTGCTGTCATCTTAAGGACTTTGCCTCTGTAGGTCAGTTGGCACTTATTCCTGGATTTTTGCAGAATTTTTTCTTTCATCTTGACTTCGGACAGGTTCATTACAATGTGTTTTGGAGATGCTCTGTTTGACTTGAGATGACCCAGGGTTCAATATCCATCTGAAAGGAGTGTGTCAGGATCTTAGTAAAACTTGGAAAGTTTTCATCTATGATAGTCTCCAGTAGGGCTTCCATTCCACTGGGACAATCTTCCTCCCCTTCAAGAATCCCTATTATTTGTGTGTTTGTACACTTCATGGAGTCTCATATTTTTCTAAGTGCCTGTTCTGCTTTCTCTCTCTTCTTTTCTACCTCTTTAACTACCTGGGTTAACTCAAAAACTTTATCTTCTAGCTTTAAATTTCTTACTTCTCCATGGTCTAACCTATTTTTTGATACTTTCTACTGCATCTTTACATTCCCTGATTGTTGCTTTCATTTCTTTAAGTTCTGCCATATCATTTCTATATTCTACATATCTCTTGTCCAACTTTTGGTTCTGTCTTTCCATTTTCTCATCCATTCCTTTTATTGTCTTTATCATCCATGTTTTAAATTCCCTTTCTGTTGAGTCCATTAATTCTTTGTCGGTGGAGTCTTCTGCAATAGCTGCCTCATGGTCCCTTGAGGGAGTTCCTCTGTTTTGTTTTTCATATTGCCTGAATTTTTCTGTTGATTCCTCCTCATGTGTTCTTTCTTCTTGTTCACCTCCTTGTCCTCCTTTTTCCTTTTTACTGCCTCCTTGGTTTCAAACAGAGGTCCTTGCTCTTGATGACAGTATATTGCAATATGTCACCAGGACACCAGGTGTTGATATGGTTATTTTAGGAGACAGAGAACATAGCCAGCAACCACTATGGTCCGTATTGCAAACTTAGTTGCCTTCAGTGATTGCCTGATTGTTTCCTCAGCATTCGAACCCTACTGGGTTGAGATCTTAAAGCTAACAAGAATCCTTCAGGGGCAGGTCTCAAAATGCCCTCTGATTCCAGATCCCATGGGATGCAGGAGTACCTCAGCCTATCTGAAGAGTGGAGTTGTTCCCAGCAGGTGGAATTAAGATGTGCATGCTTTAGGTCCCTTTTAAGACCTTCTCAAGACCTTCCCACAGTGGCAGCCACCTGGCCACTGAGATCCAGTATTGCTGCCTCACCAGCCACCAATCATATGGTAGATCCACTCCAACCAGTGTTCAAACCTGGTTGCTATGTATTGTTTGAGTTTTCCCAGTCTTCCAAGCTTTCCACCTAATGTGCCGCTTCCCCCAACAAGTGAAAACTCTAGAAAAGCTTCCTCCCACCCGTGGCCTCTATGGGGGAGCCAGCAGATCCCATATGGTCACAGTCGCTTGCCTATTTCACCAGGTTTCCACTGCTCTGCATCATATACTGTATCCAGCTCACCATCTCCTTCTCCTTGCTATGCTCCTTTACTTAACCAACCTAACTAAAGCTAACCTCCTTCATTAGTACCCAATGCCCTTCCCTGTCCATGTCCTCTGAATACATTCCCAAACTTGCAATTGTTAATATTTTTTGTTTGTTTTTATTTTAACAGTCTGCTCAATATGAATTTTAAGCCCTAGAAGGAAAGAAGTAGGAAACCTTTATTTACTGTTGTGTCTCATTCAGTGACTGATAAACAAATGACTGGATTACAAAGTAATTATTTTCTCTTTAATTCATCTGCTAACAAATTGAAAATAATGTCAAGAATCAGTTCAAAATGTTTTATACGGCATGGAAGGAACATGTAAAAACAGTTTGCCAAGTTTATAACACAGTAAATTTTCTATATAAATAAAAATGCAGTGGTACCTGGGTTTTAACACTTACTGAATTGTATTAGGTCAATTTGGGGCAGCTTGCAGAAGAAAGGTACTATAGCAGTTATAGTGCTGGCTCTGACCCAGAACAACACCTACACTTTCTCAACTGAAATGTGTTGGGGAAAATAAAGTTGTGAAAAAGGGCTAGCTCTTCATTACATTGGGAGAACAATGTTGGTTAAGTTTCCTAATGTCTCCCAGCTTTTGTTTGGTCCTGTGCAGTATGACCATGAAAGTTTTTTAAACCTACCCTCTCTGCCTTTCTAGCCACTACTTTTCTACTAAATTTGAACTCAATATCTAAGTCTAAGATAAATTTTAAAAGTAAAGATTATGTGTCTTAAGGCACTACTTCTGAAGAAGAGAAATCATATGATTTAATGGTCTTTTTCATGTTTCAAAGTGGAATTAGGTGTGAAAAAATTGTCACTTAATTTTTATGATATTATGCTGTAATCTTCAGTGTTTTTGGTAGTGAAATATATAAATAAACAACTATGGTCTAATATCACCTTGCAAGTATTTCAGTTGATTTACTCAAGTTTCTTTCATATTTATTGTGACCCCTGATGCACTTCAGTAGAGTACTCAGAATAAAGTCGAATCTCAATAAATATTCCTGATTGATGAATAGTCTATATATGCTTCCAGAAGTAACAAGTAAAATGTAAATATGAGATGTTGTTAATGCACGCTTTCATGATGATAATTATTATGATGGCAATCACTTGGTTTTAGCAACTGGATAGAACAACAATAATATTGACATCTTGCTAGAATATAAGATAATCACCATTGGTGTGAATAAAATACTGCCATATAAGGGTGTTCCACTGTTTTATTTTATTTTAAAATTGGACATGATTAAAATAATGAGTGGTTTAATAGAAATTCCAATTTGAAAAGAAAAACATTTAATTATTCCATTAACAGTGATGGTTCTTAGCTGAAGTAATATTCTTACATGTTTGGACAGAAAACTGATTCATTTATAAATAAGATTTTTATTTCAATAATCTTGAATTAAAATGAAACCTTTGGCCCCACTAGTAATTAAACAGAAGTGCTTTGCACTAGTCTTATTCTAAATATGCAAATGGAGAAAAACACTTTATTTTATTTATTTTAAAGTATACATAAACCGCAGTGTTTTGGTCCAATAGGAAGGAAAGCACCTGCAAAACTCTTACTTTCCCCACTTATGATTTTTTTTTTTTGGTAGACTAAAGTATGATAGTACTCTTGTCCCCATATGGGAACCAGAGATTAGTCCCCAGCTAAAACATTGTACACACTCAGCTACCTGCAAGCAATTGAGTAACCTAAGTTTAACTGGTATGTAGAGCTGGAATGAGAGGCACTTGAAAAAACTGGCCACATGGGGCACGCAGGAAGAGGGCCACTCACAAGTCCAAATAAGCCATGTGTTTATTGTCTCCTACAGGGTTGAAGAAAAGTCAGTACTCACTGTGGCCCTATTCAGTTCAACACAGCTGGTGGAACTGGCTGCATCTCTTCCTGGGACCCCATGGAGCCCTGGGTCCAGTGGCCCCATGAACCTGACAGCAGCAATCAGAGTAGAGTAGAACTCTCTGCAACCACATTCAAGAACTATAAGAGGTGTGTGTGTGTGTGTGTGTGTGTGTGTGTGTGTGTGTGTGCATGTGTGCGCATGCATGCATTAAGGATTCTTAGCCTTAAAGAACCATGGTATGTGGAAATGAGCACTTTTGTTTTCTCCTTGCAAGGAAGGTTTTATGTTTTGCTCTTTTTACCCTCAAAAACTTGCAGTTATTTTTCTATAGGGTAAGAAGAATCTGAAAGAATAACTGCTTTGAATCCTTTCAACCCCAAATATCATGGCTAACCATTCCATTTCTTTCTTTCATTCTTTTTTTTTTTTAGCTTTCCTCATAGATAGGTGTTTATTTTGATATTTTCTTCAGAGGAAAGTAACACAGAAGTTATTTAAAGAACAAAACTTTGTATGATAGGAATTAAATGATACAATAGAAATAAAGTGCTTTTTTTTTTTTTTTCTGAAAAGTAAATGTATTTCAGATTAATGTGAGGGTACAAACAACCAGGTCAAAATATTTGATTTTGTTAGATAGAGTCCCTCTTCTGGTTATGTCCCACACACAAAAGGTGTGCCAAACACCCCCACCCCATGCCCATTTGATAAGACGACCCCAATCCCCTTTCTCCTTCCCCTTGTTATTCTCCCCACCAACTTGAATTGAAATGAGGTTTTCTTATATGTGGGGATGCATTAGAAATGGACTGCTGAAGGCACAGGACAGTTTAAGGTTGCAGCCTGAATGCGTGATGTTTTGAGCTGAAAGGACACACTCAAGTATCCAAGTGCAAGGGCAATGATGACATCCACACCTAACATGTAACCAGCATGATAGAGATGAAACAGCCTCAAATTTCAGCCTTCCAAGGCTGTGAAAACCATGTAAAATAAGGCTACATGTCTCCAAACACATCCCCTTGGAATCTCAGAGAGCTTTCAGTCAAGCCTGTTAGTTTATTCTCCATACAGTTAGTTAGCAGGGTGCTCTTTTACAAACTCTTCTAATTAGGTCCCTTTACTCATGCTTTCTATTGTTTCCTCACCTCTATCATAATAAAATTTACACTAAATAAATTTGCTTATTACTAGGTCCCTGCTTATTGCTATAGCTTCATTCCTTATTTTATCTTAATTTCTTCCTCCCCAAGTAATCTTTGCAGGTATCCAGCTATAAGGGTGCTGTATGAAGTTCATTTACCTAAGTTTCTTTGCTACTTTTATGTTTCTCCATGTACTAAGTACTTTAACAATCAGTTATTTTCAATCCTGGCTGCAGAGAAGGACCACAAAAAAAGAAAAAAAAACATAGGCACCCACACCAGAATTGTTAAATTAATGTTTATGAGTGAGGAAGGGACATTGGTTTTTAAAACTCTGGATCCTTGTGTGTATTTACAACTGAGACTTTCTGGTTTAAATATTTATATCTACAAATGTCCTTGTATAATGTTAGTCATTTTGACTAACCCAATCTCCCCCAGTTGTTGCTAGAACGTTTCTATGATGCTTCTGTGGTCATATCTTCCCTCTGTGATTATATCACCCATGGCTCTTCACACATCTTATTTTGATTGTTTGTCTCCTATTTCTTATTTCTACCAGAATAAGAATTCTTTGCCTCCATATTTTCTAGTTCAATAACTTCTTTAACTGAATAAATGGAGATTTTGCAAGTGAATGTTACAAATACTTGTCGAGAGCTACCTGTGTATTGGCCACTCTGCTATTCTGTTGTCACATACACTATCCCTGTACCTTGGGCCTTATGGCTTAATAGCAGAGGTGTAACTTAACCAAATCAATACACAATCAAATATTTAATAGCATCTATCAAAGAGAAAAACATAATTTTAGGAAGTCAATGAAGATTTTCATTAAAAAGTTTATTCATATTTACAACTAAAAGATGAGTAGGATTTTCCCATACTCAAGAGAAATGAGAGTACTTCTGGCAGCAAGAATGGGACATTATTAAAGCAAATTTCTAGTGATTAAAGTAGAAGGGAAATGGGAGATGAGACAAACAATGTAAGCAAGGACCAGGTGATAGAGAGACTCAAAGCTGCTGGAAAGGCTCCTAAATTTCACCCTAGTAAAATGGCAAAAGCCAATTATCCATCAGGCTTCAACTGGAAAAACAGAAACCCCCACAAATGTTTTAAACAATAGTAATTGTATACTGGCACTGGATTGCAAGGGTGATGGAAGAGTTGAGAAACCAAGAAGGGGATAGTGAGGCAACCTACAAATTTACCGCAGCTGGAAAACACTACCATTAGGCTGGAGGGATTTAGGGAAGACTGTATGACAGAGCTTCTGGTGTGAGACAGAAACATGGTCAATATTCCTGGGGAGAGCCAGGCCCACAGAGGGGGTGACTATCAGGCAGAAATCGAACATACAGCTGAAGGTACCTGCCCCACTCCCATCACTATTGCAACCTGCTGTGATACTAAGCAGGAACAAGGAAGTTTAGAAAATAGCTCCCTGTGATAAAAGAGTAGCACAGAAAAGGTTGAAAATAAATCTAAGAGCAAAAAGGCAGACCATTAAAACAGTAATAAGCAACAGTTTTGTGACATGATCCGGCTTAATTTAAAATATCAGTCTGGTGTGAATATGACGTTGCAAGCAGAAAAGGTCAGGAGTGGGGCAGGACTATGGAGGTTTCCATGCAATGACCCCGGTAATAGAGGAAGTAGGCGGAACTAAGACATTAGCAGTGGTGATGGAGAGAAATGCTTGTATTTGAAATATATTTAAGAGGCAGGTAGAAACAGCAGGGATCATTTCTTGAAGGGAGAGGAATTTGGACTTGGTTCTTTATGTAATGGGGAGTCCCTGCAGGTTTTTGATCAGAGGAAATGGGAGCAGTGCCATCCATTTGAGATAAATCGAATGGATGAGACACTCAAGACAGGGAAACTGTTAAAGGTTATTGCAATAGATCAAGCAGTAGGAATATCAATGTATCAAGGTGAACAACAAAACAAACAGGAAAACAAAACAAAGCAACAAAGCCTGAAGCTAATTTTATTTGGTTTAAAAAATGAGTATTGAAATTAAATTGATTTTTAAGAACCCTTTTGTGATGTACTTGATTAATATCTGAACTCAAAAATTAAGTAACTGTATAGCTAGATTATGTGTAAGCCCAGAATCAACTGACATTTCACACAGAGGTTAGTTCATTTGATTGATGTCAGTCCCAACATAGATGAGCAAACATCAAGCCATAATGACCACATGTGATTGATTCTGAATTTATGCAGTCTATCTTTGTCAAAAGCTAAAAGTGTAGTATTAGAGTATTTTTGTTTTCAGGAATGGAGAAAAAATACTTCAAATCATCCATAAAAAATAAATTTTTTAACCTAGATTTGAAATCTATCTATCTACCTTGTTTCCCGAAAATAAGACATCCTCCGAAAATAAGACCTACTTACAGGAAAGATGAGACGTCCCCTGAAAATAAGACCTAGCTCATCTTTGGGAGCACACCTTAATATAAGACACTGTCTTATTTTCGGGGAAACAGGGTATCTATCTCCAAGCAGTAGCCACCAAATGTTTGGAGTACACAGTCCATTTATAATGCCAATTTTTATTTTGTTAATTTCCTCATTTAATATCCAAATCTTGCTAGCTCAGTTCACTCATCTTTCATTTAGTACATATTTATTATATATTTCATGTCAGGTCTGTGCTAGGCTCTGGTGGTATAGAAGTGAACAAAATAGACAAAAATGCCTGCCCGTATAGAGTTTGCATGCAGTTTTCAGTTTTTGTTAGGTGGGTAGGTGAAATAATGAAACTTTCCCAAATAGTCTTTTGGATGGAAATGATTAATGCTTACCATAAAATTTTGCTTTGAAAATAACTATTTAAACTCAAATTTTATAAAAGGAAGAAAATATGGAGCTCAAGGGGAAGATAGTATTAGAAGCTAGACATATTGCTTTTGTCCTCCATATTATATTTTCTCTAAATGTTATCTGTTTTACAAATGCATGGATGACATCACTAATGTTAAAAAACAACAGAGAATCCTTTAACATTTATCCTAATTCTTTTCTGTATACCTTTAAAATACACGTACACAAAATTATGAGTAGTAGTCATTGCCACATCTTTATTATATGCCAAATTTTATATTTTATCCCTTTGTCCCTTGTACTCTTCTTTTTTGTAAAAATAAAAAATACAAGGACATCTGCTTTCTGACTCTGGATTTTGGAAATCACCCCCCCATTCTAATAACATGTGAAAACGTAAATAGACTGAAAAATCATCCCTTCCTAGATATAGAATAGAAGGGAGGACACAGGGTAGCCTATGGCTATCACAGATAATCACAGCAGAGACTCCTGAGTGTGAACTGCTGTGAGATCCATTGCTGGGGTAGGGAAACCTGCCCATCAATCCACGAATGGATCAATAAATTGTGGTATATGTACACCATGGAATATTATGCAGCCTTAAAGAAAGATGGAGACTTTACCTCTTTCATGTTTACATGGATGGAGCTGGAACATATTCTTCTTAGTAAAGTGTCTCAAGAATGGAAGAAAAAGTACCCAATGTACTCACCCTTATTATGAGACTAATGTAGGACCTTCACATGAAAGCTATAACCCAGTTATAACCTAAGAATAGGGAGAAAGGGGAAAGGGAGGGGAGGGAGGGGGGAGGGAGGAGGAAGGAGGGGCATTAATGGGATTACACCTGCGGTGCATCTTACAAGGGTATATGTGAATCCTAGTAAATGTGGAATGTAAAGGTCTTAGCAAAATAACTAAGAAAATGCTACAAAAGCTATGTTAACTAATGTGATGAAAATGTGTCAAACGATCTATGAACCAAGTGTATGGTGCCCCACGATCATACTAATGTATACAGCTATGGTTTAATAAAAATACATAAAAAAAAAAAAAGAAATTACAAGGACAAGTCTGAGAGTTAAAACCTCCAGAGGAACCAGTTGTAGAGGAACTCCATAATATTGTAAGTTTTACCTTCAGGAGCTTAACCAGGTTTCAATACTAAATGTCCTAGAAAAATCTCCTTATATTTCCAGAAGACACAGAAAAGGAACTATTTTGAAATGTGCCAGAATCTCTCTGTCCTTCTTCATTAGGTCTGCCCTCAGGAGGAATTATTTAATCAGAGTCTAAACTGCTGGGGCCTTATCAGAGCCAAACTGACCTGGGGAAAGGGAAATACTGAAATCCAACCTATGCTAGCTATCGGATTCCACCTAAAAGGTGAGAAAAAAACTAAGAAACAATTACAACATTTACTGAGTAAAAGTATAAGTTCCATAAAAGACTGAGACCTAACCACAGGACTATAGAATGCTTCCCCCACAGAGGCACTTTACTCATTGCATTACAAAAGGTCTATTTACAGAAGTTTCTTTTATTCAAAACATCATTTCTGGCTATCAATAAAAAACTACAAGGCATACCAAAGAAAAAACACACAACTTGAAGAGACAGAACAAGGATGAGAACAAACTATAAAGAATTTTGGAATTACCAGATTGGACATTGAAAACAACTACATTTAGAAAATAAGGGAATCCACCGGATAAAGTAAATAATATGCAATAACAGGTGGGCAATGAAACCAGAGAGATGGAAATGCTAAGGAAGACTCAAAAAAAAAAAAGAAAAAGTCAGTGATTAAAAACACTGTGACAGAAGCCGTTGGTGGATTTATGAGTAGACTAAACATAGCTGAGGAAAGAATCACTGAGTTTGAGGATTTATCAACAGAAATCTTAAAAATTGAAAGAGAAATAGAACGAAGTCTGAACAAAACAGCATAGACTATGCAAGGGTGGTGAGACAACTGTAAAACATGTAACATACAGGTAATGGCAATACCAGAAGAAGAATAAGAAAGATAGGAACAAAAGAAATGTTTGAAACAATAATGACTGAGAATTTCCCCAAATTAGTATCAGACACCAAACCACAGATCCAGTAAGCTCAGAGATAAAAACAGGATAAAAAAATCCAATCAAAAATGTCATTTTCAATCTCCATAAAATCAAGACTTAAAAAATGTATTAAAAGAAGCAAAGGAAAACACATCTTACCTACAGATAAAACTTACCCACATTGCTGGACATAGTGGTTCATGCCTGTAGTCCCAGTATTTGGTTGGCCAAGGCAAAGGGACACCACAGCACTCTACCCACAATAACAAAGTGAGACTATGTCTCAAAACAACAACAAAAAAGGCTTGTCTCCAAAAACCTTCAGAAACCATAAAAGCCAGGAATGAATAGAGTGAAAAATTTAATGTTGAGAGAAAAAACTCAAAACCTAGAATTCTGTACCTTGTTAAATTGTCCTCTAAAAGTGAAGACGAAATAAAGAGTTTATTCAGGGAATTTGTTGCCAATAGTCCCACCTTGCAAGAAATGTTAAAGAAGTTTTTCAGAACAAAAAAAAATAATATCTCATAAATTCAGATCCAAATAACGAAAGGAAGAGTATCAGAGAAGAAATATGTGAACATAAGAAAACTTTTATTTCTATTCTTCTTAATTGATCTAATAGGTAATAATTTTCTCAAAATATTAATGGCAACATTGTACACTATTATCTATGCTGTTTATATATTACATGTGTGTGTATATATATGTGTGTATTTATGTACGCTTACATGTAGATGAAGTAAATAACATCCCAATGACATACGGAATGGGAGAGAGGAATTAGGATTTTTGTTTTATTTTAAGACACTCAAACTGCCCTTGAAGTGGTGCAGTGTTGTTTGAAAGTAGAGTTGGATTAGTTGTAAATTCATATTGAAAAGTATAGGCCAATTACTAAAAAGTTAAAAAAAAAAAGGTAGTATAATTGATATGCTAAGAAAGGAGAGAAAATAGAATCATGTAACATTCTAAATTAAAAAACAGAGACAGAGTGAAAGGCAAAAATAGGAATAAAGAACAAAAGAAACAGATAGAATGAAGTAGAAAATATGGTAGAAATTAATCCAACTATTATTAACAATCACTTCAAATTTCAATGGTCTAACTTCACCAATTTATAGACAGAAATTGTCAGATAGGATCAAAAAGTTACCCCAACACTATGTTGTCCATATGAATCCCACTTTAAATATAAAGAAACATACAGATTAAAAGTAAATGTACAGAGAAAAATATACCATGAAAAAAAATCCAAAGAAAGTAAAGGTAAGGGCGGCGCCTGTGACTCAGTCGGTAAGGCACCGGCCCCATGTATCGAGGGTGATGGGTTCAAACCCGGCCCCGGCCAAACTGCAACCAAAAAATAGCCGGGTGTTGTGGAGGGTGCCTGTAGTCCCAGCTACTCGGGAGGCTGAGGCAAGAAAATCGCTCAAGCCCAGGAGTTGGAGGTTGCTGTGAGCTGTGTGAGGCCGTGCCACTCTACCCAGGGCCATAAAGTGAGACTCTGTCTCTACAAAAAAAAAAAAAAAAAGAAAGTAAAGGTAGCTAGATTAATCCCAGGAAGAGCAGACTTCTAAACGAGGAAAATTATCAGAGATAAAGAAGGGCATTACGCGATAGCAAAGGGTCAATTCTCCAAGAAGATATACCAATTTCTAACATATATGTGCCCCCAAACAGAGCATAAAACCATGTGAGGCAAAAACTAACAGAACTGCATCTAAAAAATAGATGAATCTGGTATCATAGTTGGAGAATTCAACATCCCTTTACCAGAAATGGATGGAACCAGTAGGCAAAAATCAATAAGGATGTAGTTTAAATCAATAATACCATCAATCAACTAGATATAGTCCATATCTATAGACTACTTCATCCAGCAACAGCATAACCTGCATTCTTCTCAAACTTACATCAAATGACACCAAGCTAGACCACATTCTAGGCTTTAAAATTTTTAAATAATAAAAATTATACAACATCTACTTTCAGACTACAATGAAACTAAAGTAGAAATCAGTAACAGAACAATAACTGGAAAATCTCCAAACGTGTGGAGATGAAGCGTCACATTTGTAAATTACATATGAAACAAAGAAAAAAAACTCAAGGTAAATTAAAATTATTTCAAACTAAATGAAAGGAAAGTAAAATTTATCAAAATCTGTGGACTAGTTTAAAAAATGCTTAAAAGGTAATTTATAAGGCTGCATAATATTCTGCGGTGCATCTTACAAGGGTATATGTGAATCTTAGTAAATGTGGAATATAAAGATCTTAGCAAAATAACAAAGAAAATGCCAGGAAAGCTATGTTAACTAGTGTGATGAAAATGTGTCAAACGGTCTATGAACCATGGTGCCCCATGATCATACTAATGTACACAGCTATGATTTAATAAAAAAATAAAATAAAATAAAATAATAAAAAAGGTAATTTATATTATAGAGTGTATACATTAGAAAATAGAAAAGTTCTAAAACAAATAATCAAAGCTTCTTTCTTATAAAATTAGAAAAAGAAAAGCAAATTTAATCCAAAATAAGCAGAAGAAAATGAATAGTAAAAATAAGAGCAGAACTCAATGAAATTGAAAGCAGGAAATTAGTAGAGAGAATTAATAAAACCTGAAGCTGGGTCGTTGAAAAGTTCAGTAAAATGGATAAACCTACAGCTGAGAGAGAGAGAGAAAAAGTTACTAATATCAGAAATGAAATAGGTGACATCACCGGAGATCCTACAAGCATTATTAGAATAATGAAGTGATACAATTAACAACTCTGTGCCCACAGCCTAGATGAAATAGACCAGTTTCTTGAAAGAAAGAGTACCGCAAACTCACACAGGAGAAATAGGCAATCTTTTTTTTTGTAGAGACAGAGTCTCACTGTACCGCCCTCAGGTAGAGTGCCGTGGCGTCACACGGCTCACAGCAACCTCTAACTCTTGGGCTTACACGATTCTCTTGCCTCAGCCTCCCGAGCAGCTGGGACTACAGGCGCCCGCCACAATGCCCGGCTATTTTTCTGTTGCAGTTTGGCCGTGGCTGGGTTTGAACCCGCCACCCTCGGCATATGGGGCCGGCGCCCTACTCACTGAGCCACAGGCGCCGCCCGAAATAGGCAATCTAATAGATCTATATCTATTAAAGAATTTGGTAGACGTCCTTTATATCTATATTTAATATACAAATATTTATGTTACTCTAAATACAATCAATAATTTATAACCTTCCCGAACTGAAATCACCTGGCCCAAATAGGTTCACTGGCAAATTCTACCAAATATTTGACAAAGAAATGATGCAAAATCTTTACAATGTCTTTCAGAGAACACAAGGAGAGAGAGTACTTTCTAATTCATATCATGATGTCAGCACTGTCTTTGCAACAGTACCAGAGAAAGACTATTATAAAAGAAAACTATAGGCCAATTTATTTTCTGTGCATCAATAAAAAAATTATCAACAATACTCTAGCCAATTGAACAAATTGAATCCAATAATGTATAAAATGTATTACAAACCATGACCTAGTCGTATTTATCCCAAATATGCAAAGCTGGATCAATATTCAAACATTGTTTAATGTAACTATCACATTAACAGGCTAAAAAAGAAAAATCACATAATCCTATCAATAGATGCAGATAAAGGATTTGATGTCCTTTTGTGATAAAGACTCATAGTAAACTAGGAATAGATGGGGATTTTTTAAAGAATCTTACAGATGGGGACTTGATAAAGAATATCTATAAAAAAAAACCCACAGCTAATATCATACTTAATCACATAAATTTAAAACTTTCTCACTAAGATCAGGAATAATATAAGTATGACCCCTTTCACCATTCCTTTTCAGCATTGTCTTGGAAGAACTAGCAAATGAGCTAAGACAAGAAAATGGAATAAAAAAGCACAAACTGGAAAGAAATAATTAAAAATCATTTTTGTTAGTAGATGATATCATCTATGTATAAAATATGACAGAATCAACACAAAACTCCTGGAACTAACAAGCAATTATAGCAAGTTTGTAGAATATAAGATTAACATACAAAAAGTCAATTGGTATTCTCTATAGCAGTAATGTTCAAATAGAATTTGAAATTAAAAATACAATATCATTAACATCAGCACACCCTAAAATAAAATACTGTGGTATAAATAAAACAACATATGTAAAAGATGTATATTCAGAAAACTACAAAATGCTACAAAATGCTGATAAATTATATGAAAGAAGATATTCTTTTTTTTTTTTTTTTTTTTTGAGACAGAGTCTCACTATGTCACCCTCGGTAGAGTGCTGTGGCGTCACAGCTCATAGCAACCTAAAATTTGGGGGCTCCAGCAATTCTCTCTCTCTCAGCCTCCCAAGTAGCTGGGAGTACAGGCACCTGCCACAACGCCCAGCTATTTTTGTTACAGTTGTCATTGTTTAGCTGGCCTGGGCTGGGTTCGAACCCACCAGCCTCAGTATATGTGGCTGGAGCCGTAACCACTGTGCTTCAGGCGCCGAGCTGAAGGAAGATATTCTACATTCATAGTTAAAAAGAGTTAATATTGTCAGGATGTCAGTTCTTTCCAAATCAATTAATAGATTCTATGCAATCCCAACCAAAGTCACTGCAAGTTATTTTTTGGAAAGTGACAATCTGATCCCAAACTTTATATAGAGAGATGCAGAATAGCCAACATAATATTGAAGGAAATAAACAAATTTGGGGAACTGGAGTGCCTGACTTCAAGACTTGTTATGAAGCTACTTTGATCAGGACAGCATGTTATTGACAAAATAATAAACAAATATATCAGTGAATCATTATAGGGAGGCCAGCAACTGACTCAGATAAATGTAGATAACTAGTCTTGAAGAAAAGAGCAAAGGTAATTCAGTGGAACAAAGATAGGTTTTTCAATAAATGGTGCAAGAACACTGGACATGCAAATGGTAAAAAAAAAAAAAAAAAAATTTAAACTCAGACCTTATACACTTTAGAAAAATTAACCTAAAATGGATTGTGGACCTAAATGGAAGCAAAAAAATTTAAAACTTTTAGAAAATAACATAGGGGGAAACCTTGAAGACATAGGTATGGTGATGACTTTTCAGATACATGAAAGAAATAATTGACAAATTGGACTTTACTAAAACTAAAAACTTCTGCTCTGTGAAAGACGATGTCCAGAAAATGAGAAGACCAACCACAGAATGGGAGAAAATATTTTCAAATATTTTACATCTAGTCAAAAATGGTCATCTAAAATATGTAAAACTTTAAAACCAACAATAAGAAAGTAAACAACCCAATTTAAAAAGGAACAAACACCTTAACAGACACATCACCAGAGAAGGTAATATAGATGGTAAATAAGTATACGAAAGATGTTATGCCTTCTGTGTCAGCCGAAAAAATGCCAAATAATTGAAATATTCTTACCTAAGCGGGTTACTACAAAAGTTTTGGGACAGACTGTTACGATCCATTATTTCACTTCCAAGAAACATAGTTGACTGCATCCTTCTATTCACCAGTTCAAGTTTCAACTTGCTTGGCTTATCAGTGTTGCTGGGAGGTCTATGAAGCCATGAAAAGACATTGAGGAAACTTAAACGCATGTTACTAAGTGACAGAAACCATATTGTATGATTCCAACTATATGACATTCTGGAAAAGGCAATGGAGACAGTAAAAGATTCAGTGTAGGAAGCAGGTGGGCATGGAAAGAGTTGAACAGGAGAGGCACATCGAATTTGGGAGGTAGTGATACTATTCTTCATGATACCATAATGATGGATACAGTTATTGTATATTTTTCCAAACCCAGTGAATGTTCAATACTAAGAGTTAACATCAATGTAAACTATGGACTTTGAGTATTTATGATATAACAATGTAGGTTTATCAATTGTAACAAATGTCTCATTCTGGTGGGAGATTCTCATGATGGGGCAGGCTATCCATGTGTGGGAAGAGTGGGACATGAGAATTCTCTATACCTTCCTCTGAATTTTGTTGGGAAACTAACACTAGCACTAAAAAAATCAAAAAAAGGAAAAAAGCTGTTAGAAATTTGTTTGCCCCTGTGTATAAGCAGAAGTAGTAGATAATCATGGGATATTTTTGTGGCTGCCAAGAACATTTTTAAAATTGATGAATAAAGTTTAAATAAACAAATTTTCTAAGAGAAGCAGAAAATGCATTTATAGAAATTTTTTATTTAGTATACGTAGACAGTTAATAAAATGACAAATAAAATGATTAATAGAAAGTCCTAGAAACTTAGATACTCCTCTAGGTAGGGTTGGGGTATGTGTGCGTGTGTGTTTATGTGTATAAAACAACCTACTAGGTCAGGTCCAAAGCAAAAAATTTATGTGGTACCCCAAATACAGTACAAGAGATGGGCTCTGAATGCAGAAAGTAGATCTTTGTACACAGACTGAAAATCTAAAAGCTCCAATTTACTCCTGTCATAAATAAGAGTGCATACATCTAATAATCAGAAGTAATATGGATAAGAGAAACCAAACTTTATTTTCCCTACTTTTTCATGATTGAAAAACAATGAAACTCAAACACCCAAAATCCCATGAATGAATTAACAAACTATAATATATATATACACACATATATATTTGTACATATATATAGATATCATGAAATATTATTCAGCCATAAAAAGATGAAGACTTTACTTCTTCTATGTTTAACTGGATGACATTGAAACACATTCTTCTTAGTAAAGTATTTCAAAAATTAAAAAAAAAGTATTCAATACTAACACGATATCAATATATAAATACTTGCACACTCATACAAATGATAAAACATAAATATAGTCTACCAAGAGGGTGGAGTAAGGAAGGAGAAGGGAGGGAAATGGGGGAGGCTGATAGCTGGGAGGAGGGAGGGCATTTGATGGGATCTCACCTAATGTGCACAATGTGAGGGTATTCAGCACGCCCCCGCTGGGTAAGGGGCTCTCCTACAACTTGGACTTTACTTTGGAAGTGAGAACAAAGTAACCTAAAAAAATTTTCCCTGATATTAATGTGAAATAAACAAATAATGAAACCATACTTTAAGAAAAAAATTAGAGTAACTTTCTCTGGAAACTTAATTCCCCCGAAGTATTTGTTAAAGGAAGACCATAGAGATACGTAGGTACAAAGCAGAAATGAGGAACAAGGGTCCAGGGGAAAAATAAAAGAAGTCTTAAATGCAAGATACGAAATAAGGAAGTTTTCCTGTCAGCAAACTGTAGCATAGTTGGGGTGAGAATCCAATTTACTCCCTCAATGAATATATGTTCAGTGTAAAATATGAACCATGAACTTTTTTTTTTTCAGACAGAGTCTCACTATGTCACCCTCGGTAGAATCTAAAACTCTCGGGCTTAAGTGAATTGCTTGCCTCAGCGTCCCAGTAGTTGGAACACTACTACCAGGAAAATGCCTGGCTATTTTTTGTTGCAGTTGTCACTATTGTTTTAGCTAGCCCAGGCTGTAATTGAACCTGCCAACTTGGTGTACGTGGCTGGTGTCATAACCACTGGGCTACGGTCGCCAAGCCAAACCATGAACTTTCTAAGCACTAATGAGAATGCAGTCAACAATAGAGGTATTAGCCCCACAGTCACAGAGATTGTTCTCCTTGAGTGGGATGAGCATTAAAAAATGAACAAATTGATGTAGGTTATAATAGCAAGTCATAAGTACTGTGAAGGAAAATAAAACAGGACAGTGATCTGATAAATAAGGTGTTATCTTAGTATAAGTTGTCAGAGAAGGAGGATTAGACAAGTTTTCATTTAAAAATTTATAATATTAAAAAGATATAAAGATGTATAATATTACAATGAAAATTATAAAATACTGCAAAGAGAAATTAAAGAATACCTAAATAGTGGAGAAATTTACAAAACTGTCAGATTAGAAAGATTGATATTGCTAAGTTAAGTATTCTCCTAAATTTCATCCATACATTCAAAATAATTTTGATCAAAGTGCCAGACAGCCTTTTTGTTAGTGGTAGACATGTAAAGGTGATTCTGCCATGCATAAGGCAATGCAAATGATATAGAATAGTCAAAGTGATCAGGAAAGGAAAAAAAAAATTAGAGGATGGATGACACCTAATCAAGACTTACAAAAAACCTGAAGTAATCAACAATGTGTGTATTGGTGTAAAAATACATATATTTATCAATAAATAAAAAAGCAAGTCCAGAAATAAATTCGTGTATGTACATAGAGTGACATTTGATATGATGCCAATAATTCAATAGGAAAAATCTTTTTTAAACCAATGATATTAGATAACTCTATAACTTCATGAAAGTAATTGAATTTGAGCCATTATCTACACTCTTGAACAGAAATTAACTTGAACTTGTTTTTATTTCCAAGTGAAAAAAGTAGAAATGAAGAAAACTTGAAAGAACATCTTTAGAAACTTTTAATAGGAAACAATTTATTTGATAGGAGACAAAAAGCACAGAGAAAAAAATAAGAAACTAAATTTTATCAAAATTTTAAAAGTTGTTTTAAAAAAGGCACCATGAAAATGAAAAGGTAAAGACATTAATCATTGGAAGAAAATATTCATAAAGTTATATCTGAAAAAGGCCATGTGTCCTGGATGTATAAAGAATCTTCATAACTTGATAACTGGATAAAAATAATTGAAGATGGCAATAATTAGCACATATACATATTAGACATAGCACATAAACAAATGGCCAATAAGCATGAGTAGAGGTACTCAACAAGTTTATCCATAAAGGAAATGCAAGTAAAATTACAACAAAACAATCACTGCACACAGCTCCAAATTAAAATACAGACAATGCCAAGTGTTGACAAGGGTCTAGGACAATTGAAAAATCTCATACATTGGTTCTGGGAATATAAAATTATAGATCACTTGACAATCAGCTTAGCAGTTTCTATATTGTCAAATATAACTATAATCACCTGCCCAGTAATTTCACTCGTAGATACTCACCCAAGATAAGTTGAAACATATGTCCATACAAAAATGTATTTTAAAAACTAAATCTGTTTAATTCATAATGTAAAATAATTAGAACATCCCAAATGCCTATCAACAGATGGAAAAACCCTTCCATTGAACGAATAATAGTAATAAATGGGAACATATTTCTGATACATGTGACAACATGAATGAACCCCCAAAACATTACTTCAAACACAGAAGCCAGAGAAATGACACCAATGTAATATACTGTAGGATTCCACGTAGGTGAAACTCTGGAAAGACAAATCTATAGTGACAGTGGACAAATGGTAACCTGGGGTAGAGTGTGGCGATTGGAAAATGAATAGGAAACATCACCTGGGAATCTTTGGGGGGTGCAATTCTCTATATCTTTATAGTTGTAGTGGGAGCTACTTTGCTTCACTTATCGAACCTCATTAAAATCTACAATTTAAATGTATGCATTTTATTGTTTATAAATCATACCTCAATAAGGTGGATTAAAATAAAATCAGCTAAATAGTATGGATTTTTTTGAGCCCAACTGTTTGAGACATCAGATAGCTACCAAAGTAAAGGATACAAGAGGCATTCAAATCATGGAGAGAAAATCAGCCAACAAAGTTGAGTCTAATACTCCTCGATGTGTTTACTAATTCTAAAAGGGACCATGAAAGATGGTAAAGTGTAAAGTAAGAGCAACACGGATAGCAGACTACGGCTATCTCTGGAGAAGTCTCTGGAGAAGGAGGAATAGTAGGGGACAGTAGGTGACCACACCTATGGAGCACATTGCAAGTACAAGTTGGATCTATCATGTGTAGAACACAAATGTCCTAATGCTATAATTGGGTAAATCAGGTGAAAGCTATGTTGATTACTATGATGTAAGCACTCCAATTTGTACAAATAGCCAACACATTGAAAATGGCATAAATGTATTTATGATCTATGTACAAAAGACTTACTAAAAAAATTTAAAAAAAAGATGTGAAGCTTAGATAAGAAGTGGCTGATAAATAGCATAGGTTTTAAGTGGTGATCCTAAAACAGAAGTTATCCTGAATCGTAATACATGTGTCTCAAACAAAAACTATAATTTTCCATGTCAGACATTCAATCACAAATAACCAGGTATAAAAAAAAAGAAAACAACTGACTAAAAGAGATATAGAAAAGCAACAAATGCACAAGGTTGCCCAGATTTTGGAGTTACCAATCTTAGTCTTTAAATAACTCTAGCAAAATGTTGGAGCCTTTTACCAAAACCTTAACAAGTAAACAATCAAATAGAGATACTCTAATTGAGATTTATTATGGTAGGCAGCATTCTAGATGACCCCGTGACCTTTGCTCTCCTGTGTTATTGCTGTGATTATGTTAATTTTTACAGCAAAAGAGATTTTTTTTCCGACGTAATTGAGATGACTAATTAGTTGGTCTTAAGATAGGGAGATTATCCAGATGAAATTAATCCAATCACACGGACAGTTTAAAAGCAGACAGATTTCTGTATTCAGTAGCTCAAGAGGAAGTGGTAGATTCAGACCTTGATGGAGGTGTTCCATGTCTGCCTCTGCAGTTGGAAGACGCCAAGTGTCAAATAATGCAAGTGGTTTAGGAGCTAAAAACCTTCCTCCAAGGGCAATAAAGGACATGAGAACCCAGTCTTCCAACTGCATGAGGTGAGTTCAGCTAACAACCTGAATGAACTTCTTCCCCAGAGCCTGTTTGAACACCTTGATTTTGACATGATGAGACCCAAAGCAGAAACCTACTTGGATTTTTGCCCTACAGAACCGTGAGCTAATGTATGTTTGTATTTTAGTGCACAAAGTTTATGTATCAAAGGAAATCATATAGAAAAGGATGGCAGAAAACACAGACGTGAGCTTAACATATGGGGAATTAACTTGCAGTCTAGGAATAAAAGGAGGTGGGAATGAGAGAGAAGAGCAGTTTATAGAGATATAATAATTAAGAATTTTCAAAAACTGATGAGAAGAAATATATATATTCAGAAACTGATGAGAAGAAAAACTGATGAGAAGAAATATATATGGTATGAAGAAGAATACCACAAATATCCTTCAGAGGTGAAGGGAAATAAAAGCATTTTCACATGAAGAAACACTAACCATTTATCTCACCTGGAACTAAATGAAATAAAATTAAAGGAAATTAAAACAAGGAACTTGTTTCCTGAATTGTTCAGGAAAGAAAGTGGCAAAAGAGTAAATTCGGTAAATCTGACTGAAGATAGACTACAGAATAATAATAATAGTATAATAATAATAATGAGAGGAATGTATTGCGAGAAATAGCAGGATGAAAATATTTTAAAGTAATTGCTTTGCACTTACACACTAAATTCACTACTATCATCTACTATGTATGTTAGAATTAGGATGAGAAATCATGCTTTAATTTGAAGGATGCCTATTAACAAATAATAAAATAATGTAAAATTAACAGGAAAATATAACAAGAAGAAAAGGAATACCACTAAAATACTTATTTTACCCATTAAAAAGAGAAAATAGGAGCAGAATCTAATAAATTTGTATAAGACAAATATTAAGATGACAGATTAAAACCTCAATATAATATTATTTACAATAAATATTAACACAAATAATAAAATAATAAATAAAATTATCAGACTGGATGGCAAACAACTTTATCCTGGTAAAAAGACATATTCTAAATGCAAGTTTAAAAAAGTTTTATATTGTAGAGTGATGTAAAAATTATATTAAAAATATTTAAGAGAGAGCACTTGTGTAGATATTCTAATTTCAAACAAAATAGAAAAAATACATAAAGTGGTAAGTTGAATAATTATTAAAATTTCAATAGACCATGTTTCAATATACTAGGAGATGAGCTTATTCTAAAGTTATATGTAATTAAACACAAATTATCAAAATATAGTAAAGCAATCATTGCCAAAATATCAATAAAAAGATAAATAGACACCAGTGAAAACCACAGAGTGGATGATTTAAACAATATTTTCTTAGTAATAGGGCGAAAAATCTCTCTGAACTTAAAAAATGTACATTTAAATAGTGCTACAGGCAAAAGTGACCTGATTAACACATTTAAAATATCATGTCACAAGAAATACCTGGTAAGTGTACGTATACATGGAACATTTACCAAAACTGACCATATGCAGGCCGGTAAAACCAAAAATGCTGGAGGATAGAAAGTATATAGGGTATGTTCTCTAACCATAGCATAATTAAGATAGCTATCAATTTTTAAAAAGCTATTTGAAAAACACTTAAATATTTAGAAGTTGAAGACTATTCATTGATCTAAAAATAAATAGAAAAATAAAAGTTATAATCTGAATTACAATGAAAATACTTCTTATCAACCTGTGTGATGGCAGCTATAATTGTGCTTACAGAGCTGATTTAAATGCATATGTTTAAAAAGGACAAGCTGAACATTG
Organism: Nycticebus coucang; assembly: GCF_027406575.1. NCBI lineage: Eukaryota > Metazoa > Chordata > Mammalia > Primates > Lorisidae > Nycticebus > Nycticebus coucang. Next base: position 98,356,165 of record NC_069783.1, on the reverse strand, counting down.
ATAATCTTATTTATTTGAAGGAGTCATAAATAAACACAATTTAAGTATGAAAGTAGAAACAAAAATAAACAATATATTTAGAGAGGACATTGACAAAATAGAAATCATCATTCAGTAAATTGGAATTAAAAGTATTTAAAAAGACTAATAAAATTTCTGAACAGCAGGCAAGGCTAATCTAGCTAGAGAAAAGCTAACAAAAACAAATCAGCAATGAAAAAAAGGTTCAGCATTAGAGATGGTTACAACTGTTCAAAAAGCATTTAGGAGTTTCAACAGCCCAACTTTAAATTAGAAAAATTAAGAATTAATCCTTATCTTAGAAAGCTCATCGTACCAAAGTTTTTGTAAAACTTAAGATTAACTCATTTCTTTTAACTGTAGAACAGAAAGAGCTAAAATATGAAAACAAGAAAAATAAAGGTCCAAATCATAAGGATTTTTGTAGCAGAATCACAAAGTAAGTGGAATGAATGCACGGACTCATGTATCTTCTGGGTAAAGTTTAGAATGTTGATGTGGAAGGACTGAGAAAGACTCGGATGGGGCATCTCTCATCTTAAACAGTTTGTAAGAGAAATCTGATAACCCCTCAAGGTTTATAATTATCGTCTCCTTTTGACTTCAGACCTATAGCTGGAATTAGAGATCAGCATTGCCAGAAAAATAAGTGCAAAATAAATTTAAAAAATTGATAATTTATGTTGTATGTATGAGAAAAAATACGTGGAATGAGTTCTAAGTGTACGAGTCTAAAGAAATGGAATACAAAGTTGGATCCCATCAAATTTATAAATAAGGGTATATTTACATGAAATTCTAGATCTAGTATGCCCTGAATGAAGTAATGGAAATATGATTATAGAAAAAGGAATTTAAAAAATACCAACTAAAGACTAATTTATAGTCCTAGAAATGAATACCAGAGTTCATATTTTTATGTATGTGTTTGTGGATATTCATCAGTCTTTCCCCTTTGCCCTAGTTTATGAAGAATGTTTATCGTATTTAATCTTGTAATTAGTTTTTTTTTCTTGATTACAGCATTCCTGACCAGAGTATTGACTGAGAGGAATTAGCTTCTCTTGAAGTGGATATGGCGAGTTATAGGACGTGTATCACTCCCATTTTTTTGCAAGATTTTGAGAGCATCTCTGTATTATTTACAGTTGCATCATGTTAAGAGAAAACATAAACTTGTAGAAGTCAATATAGCTAGAAGTATAAGAATACAAAGAGTGAGTAACAGAGCTATAGCATAAGGCTAGTAAAAGTGAGAGAGAATGTGAACGTGGTATGTAGTCACTTGTTTGCTTTAGATCTATTCTTCTCCATTCCTTGGGAAGGCCCAGCCCCCATGTGTGCATTGCCCTGCCAAATCTGGTTACATCTGGGCAATTTGGCCAGTGAAAGACACGATAAGAGATTGATTGGATGTGGGGAGCTAAGATGTTCCTACCTCAGTCTCCATGTCAAGTAGCAGAGGTACTCATCAATTTGGCAAAAAATGGATAACTCTGGGTGATCATACTACATCTATTTTTGTGAATGGTTTTCTGTCTCCACTTAGTCATTATATGTTTATATCTCTCAGAAAAATATCTGAAGGCTTTTCATATACATAATATATATCTGTTCTTTTTATTCCCCAGGCGTATAAAAGGGGACACCTTAGTATTAGGTGTGAATGAGGTTACCTTCCATTGTACCTTATTAATTTTAGGACTTTTCATTGTGTTTGTAGTAGTCTTCTTACTGATCTCTAATTTTATTAAATATTATATTATATAATTGTATTATAACTTAATTGTTTATATTTGCTGTTGATTCTCCTGGATATTTCAAATGGACAAGAAAAATATCTATAAATAATTAAAATTTTCCTTCACCTTTACAAAGGTTATATGTGTCATTAGTTTATAAATCATTGCAATTGAAATTGTCTTAAATTGCAATTGCAAAAATTGATAATGGATGTCTATCTTTTGTTCCTGAATTTAATGTTTCTCTCTCCCTCCTCCTCCATCTCTATTTTCTTTCTACTTTGCATATATATAAAATGTGCTAGTTTAAAATAGCTTTCCTTTTTCATGTTAAGAAAGTGTCTTTCTAGTGCTGACATAGGCAATATTTCCATATTTCATTCTTAATTTCTAAAATTTGAAATAGATTTTCATACCTTTGAAATATCTATGGATGTATTTATTTTTTACTATATGTTATAAACTATTCTAATTCTTTTAATAGTATCTGAAAATTAATCATTTTATTCTCTAAATAAATTATATTTCCCAATAAGTTATCAACATTCTCTAAATAAATTATATTTCCCAGTAAGTTTCATATACCTTACTTTATCACTGATATTTCATTTAAAATGTAATTTTTATTAGTATATTTGGTTTTCTGTTTTCTTCTTTTCTGGTACTATTTTCTAGTTAAGATTTGGCATTATGGTTATATAGTAGCTTCACGAAATACATTGTTAAAAATGTATTTTTTGTGTGCTGGAGCAATTTACAGATGATGAAAACTTTTTTTAGGGATGAAATAATTGCTTGGGCACAAGGACATTCTTAAAAAAGAAGTAAAGCAGCTTTTTGGAGGAAAGGGATTTACAAATTGGTGGGGAATAGATTTGAAAGGTAGATGAGGCCAACTACAGTATTAAATATGAGGTTCAAGTTGAGGCTCATTTTGCTTAATTAGGTATTAGGAATGAGGACAGAGACTGGTATGGGCTGATTCAGGAGATGACAATGGAGGATTTTCAGTAAGATTTGAGGATAATCAAACATGAAGGACGGAACAGATAGCAACTCAATAATTAATCCAATAATTACTCATTCTAGAAATACAGAAAATTAATATCCATTTGAGAAATATGTTGAAGAAAAAAACGGAACCAGTAAAAAGTGGCAAATTTAAATAAAATTGATAACACATTTATTGAATGCTCACCTTGACAGACGTTATGCTATCAAATGCATGTGCATGATCATATTGGCCTTCAAGTCTACTCTACGATTACCAGAACACACCTAGTATTATGCATATTGTAAAAACTGAAGCTTTATGAAGTTTAGGAACTTATTCAAGGACTCGGGCTTTAGTCAAATGGTCTGCTTTTTAGGCCCAAACCAGTTTACACAACAAAAATTGCCAGAAAAATTTATTAAAATTCAATAATGAGCATATGAACATTATCAGCCCTTCACTGAAGGTTACTGATTTTAATCTGTAATGAAACTGAACTTAAAGGACCAGTCCTAGGCACATGTGTTATTCTCTAACGTTTATTTATTTTAACCTTTATGTTCTTTTCATCATAAAAGAGAATACGGTTTAATTTATGGTTATAGAATCAGTGGGAAAAATTTATGTTCATCTGGAATTCATGTAATATTTCATGAACATCAACCTGAAACTGTTTTATAATATGTAATTATAAACTAAAATTAATATGTAGTATTAAGTTAATTTCCCATATAATAACAAAAAACAATGGTTAAAATGGTACATCCATATAAGTATGCCTATGAATTCACATGTACTTACATAGACGCCATCTAAATTCCTAAAGGAATACTAATTCATTAGCAAATTAAAAGATTGTATCCCTATTAAGCATGTGCTTAATACAAATAATGGGCATTTATTGAATTTTTTAGTTTCATATTCTCTAAGAGATTTACTTTATATAAAAGAGCAGAGTAAGTCTAATAATTCTCATGTGATATGGTCTTGATGATCTACATATAACGTTTAAATTTTAACTAAATTTTTCTATTAGTCAGGGTCACATGTCATGCTTAGGGATAACTTTAGTCTTTGTTTAATCTTAGTATTTCTTTTTTTATTGGCAGACCTAGCAGAATAGGGTCTGGGGAGGTCTGGATGATAGAACTGATTGGAAAAGACATTTTTAGTAACTTTTTGCTTAGCTGCTTTGTTCAAAAACAGTGAAAGTCCTGTTTATGTTGCAAATCTGAACCAGAGCACCCCTTCAGACTGGAACTTCCTGACACAATAAGCATCAGGTAGGTTTCTGCCATATTTTCAGCACATCAGTACTCCATATGCTATAAGAATGTCACTGAAGTCTGGCAGCAATTTTGAAAGGCTCTTGACATGTTGTTTGGTGTCATTCTTTAGTAGGAATTGCCTCGGGTTGTGGCTGAAAGAAGGGAAAATTGTGGCAACTAAGAAACACAAAAGCCTAACAAAAGTGACTGAGATATGTAAAAGGTTTCTAGAAAGTGACAGATGCAGAGGCTTTATTGAGGGTGGGAGAGAAGAAAGAAAAAGAGAGGAGAGAGAGAGGAGAACAAGAGAGCTCACAGAATACATGGATCCCTAAAAATCTGTTGAGTAAATGCTCTTTAAATCTATCTGAAAAACAAAATGTCACATTTCAGGTTGATACATTAAAATGTGAAGTTCTAGCTCTTAAAAACAATTTGAAAATTCAATTTGGAAACACTGAATAGAGATACAGAAAATGTCCAGGTCAATATTGATGACCAGAGGAGAGTGACTTTAAATTGCCCGTCTCCTCAGGTGCCATTTAGTGTTCTGCCCACCTCAAAGACAGCTTTAATGGCAAAACTCCCCATTCTGTTGCATTCAGCCATATTCACCAGAACACATGCCATGTTCTTAACGTATATGGAAAGCTGAAATTTCTAAAACACTTCATCATTATGAAGTCGGTGGTGTCACAGAACCAAACCAGTTGCCATCTTGTCATCACCAAACATATAGGAAAATTAGTTTTTTTAATTCACGGTTAGACAGCCACAGACAGTTAATGTTCAGGGATTGAGGTGTTTGCTTACAGACTGTGGTTACTGGCACAGAAAGTAGGAGAAGAAACAAAGTAATTTGCTCTTCATAAAACTTAACATCACAGACATCAGGGCTCCCCTGGAATGATCTGTAATGGTCCTCAGCATTTGCATAATATTGACTATTTTACAAATACTTTTGAGTAGGCTAGTCTTATACAAGTTAGCTAAAAACTTTATATATCACATTCTCTTCATAATAGGATATCCTGTAAATGCCAAATTTTCTAGATTAAACCTTCATAAATATTTATGGTGTTTACACTGCTTTATTTTCTCATTTTCTTTTATTTTGGTCATACAAGTAGAAAGTATAGCTTCCAATAGAAAGTCAAAGAAATTGATATTTCATGAAAATGATTACATATTACATGTTTGAAAAAATTGTGAGAATGATTATGTGTGAAGTACTATGTACTAGAATTCAAAATTTGAGTAATGTTACTAATAATGGCATGAGCAAGGAATAAATAGCCAACAGAATTAAATACATTAAAAAATAGGTCTAAAGGAATGAAATGATATTTAAACTCATAAAAAGCAAATGTAGAAAAAATAAAGTGCTGATAATCTGGAAAATCATTGAACTTTAAGAGTTATGGTCAATGCGTATTATTAGTCAGAAATTAACATGATTGCTATGTACTCAATGGCCTCAATTTGCTAAATTTATGCTCTTGGCATATACACTAAGTTAATTTTGAAGGTAAAAAAATTATAATTCACATATTTATTTTGTTGTTTGTAGGTAAAATGGACTTTGATATTTGAATTAGTGACTCCAGAACACTAAGAGGAAAAAAAAATCAATTAGCTCAACAAAAGTATCTAAAACATTTACATTAGAGGAAAAGAAATGTTGCTTTAAGGAAAAGAAATTAACACAATAAAACTGACCAAAACAATGACTTAGAAAGCCAACAAAAGGAAAGAAAAGAATTGTTTGACCTCATGTTAGTGGTATTGGAAAAAAAAGTCTTCAGGAAACTATTTAAAGAAACTAAATTATCTGAAGAAACTCTTATTTGAATTATTGTAAAAAGTTGAAAATGTGAGACATAACTGTTTAATGGAAGATCCAGCTGAGCAATTAATCAGGGCCAAATTCTAGGAACTGCTGAAATACGAAATTGATTTGGGATGATCTAGATATCTAAATTTCATTACTGTTAAGAATATCCATTCAAATAGAATCCACTACAGCTTTTATTCATTGTTTCAAGAGGTATAATCTCAAACCAAGGAATACCATTCAAGGATCATTATCAGATTCTCCGGATTAAGTGTTATGTATATTTATATCTCAAACTGCTCGTCAGTGTAACCATTCATTTGTGGAATGAATGAAAGGATGAATGAATGAGTGAGTGAATTAATGAATACAGACATCAGAAACTGTTTCAGAGAAGCAGGTTTTTAAAACCTACTATGTACAAGGCACTGTGTCTTGTGTAACAGAGTTTAAAAAGACAAGTTTTCTGCCATCGTACAATATAAAATTTAGTTAAGTAGATGCCAAGGATAGAAGTATGAAGAAAGTACTGCAAAATGTAGTTAATAGAATCATTGAACAAATGGTAAGAACATTGGGAAGACAGGTAGGGGATTGTGGAGCAGGTGGATTGGAAATGGCCACAGTGCTTTGACAGGAGACTTATTTTTGTTATCTATCTATCTAAAGTAGAATTGTGTAAAATAAAAAAGTGAAAGGGAAGGCATGAATTTGTTCTCCATTTAGAAATTCTCCTTTAGAGGAGAGTGTCTAGGTGAAACAGATGAAACACTACAATAGTAAGTTGTGTATGGTTTCTTGACTATATATTATTAGAGTGCAGAGAGCTGGGGGGAAAGCCCTTCACTCGGAAAATGAAAATGGCATTTGGAGAAGCCCAGAGAAAAATCTGAAATTTTGCTCTGGCTATACATGTTTGGGATTCTTCCAACTTTCTACAAAGGCAGCTCCCACCAGCCCAACCCTGGTCAATCTCATTCATCTTAATGGCTTTCACATTTCCTTCAGGGATTAATGTGAATTTTCCCAAAACGTTTGCCTAATAATATTTATCCCACTCTATAATCAGTGAGCATGTGAAGTGGTATGCCAAAGGTACAGATTACTGGCACTTTTCATTATTAATTTGAAATTTATCTATATGTTTCTCCATCTGAGATTTTTATACTGAAAATAAAAGCATTTCAGTGTCAAGATACAAAACCCAACTTCTGAAAAATAATGATAAAGCACGTGTGATTAATTTTGTATCACATGCATGAGAGTGTGAAGCAATATTGGTTATTTTATATTCTTCTTTTACTGAGGATAAACACACTTGTGACGTTTTACCTTCCATTTTTGACTTTAGAGATCTAGTATGAAATTAGATGATATAATTGGGCCAAGACAGAATAATACTTATTTTTATCCACTTAAATAGTATACCTACTTTTAAAATGAAAATGTTAAAAATAATGCTGCATATGTCCAGTATGCCTATGAAACTCCTCAACTGTGCTACATCTGTATTAATATTGTTGATATTTGACTAATGAAGCAATATATTTTAATAATTACAAAGCTTTAGATTCAAATCCTTTTATTTCAAACAAGTTAACTTTAAACATCTTTTTTCTTTTTTCATAAAACAAAAATTGCTCAGTGATGGATTCACAGTATAGAAGGGTTCTCTTTTCTATGCGTCCTTATTCATGGAATGTTCCCCTGTTTTACTTTGTAAAGGAAGGTTTCAAACACCAAATTTTGTTCAAGAGTTAAGTCTTTAAGAATATCAAGCAGTTCCCAACACCAGATACATATATACAAGTGTACACACACATGCACATACACACGCATGAAACAGAAAAGCAAGTGTGCGCATGTCAACAAGTTGCCCAACAATCAAGATCAATAAACAAAACCATAAGGCTGCAGAAGAACAGCCCCCCTCCTCCAATTCATAGATGAATAGAATCAATGCTTGAGAAAATTTCCCTGGAGGGTACAGGGTGGAATTTGGAAACTGTAAAAGGAGCAATGAAAATGGGAAGAGCAGATGGAAGCTATTAAATCAGAATAACATTGCCTCTCAAAAAGACTCAAATCAAATGTCATGAACTTCTATTATTGACAACACAGGCAGGCAGCGCAGCTATCTTTGGACTTTAAAAATATATTATTTGCAGTATTACACTATAAATAGTTATAAATTCTGTCTCAGCAAAGTGTCACGCACCTGGTAGGTATGCAGTAAAGCTTTTTTTCATTGATGTTATCCTAATTTTAATAGACTCACATGTCTAGAAATGTTAAAGAAAGAATAAAGATTGCCAAAGGACTTAGGATACCCTCCACATTGTAAAAATGCAGAAATCCTAAAACAGGAAAAATACTTAAAATCTGAAAAGTATTTATTTTAATTCATTGCAATGACGTACACTTTCAGAAAATGAATATTTGATGGTTTGGTATAGTTTTGGTGATTTTAATGGAATCACCAGTGATTCCTCTTTCTGTATCAGATGTAATCAGAGGTTCCTGACACATGCTTTCCACCTGGATTCTCCCCCTGACCTTTGTATCCTGGATGGAGCATTTTGGCACCTTATGAAGGCATGAAGCTATTGAGGGATTTGCAAAGGAGTTTCTTCAAATAGGGCTCAAGGGTCTGAGGGTCACATTGATGCACTTGCTTGGATTCTTTCTGCAGCCATGTGTTCTCTTGATCTTGCACGTGTGGGCACAGAAAAGGTCCATCACCACTTGCCTGCCTCCCCCGCCTGCTTCACTCCTTCCAGTGGACACCTCCAAGGGAATGGCCAGCCTCTTTTTCATAACTCACTTGAAGTTATATTTTATCTTAGATATTTTCTATATAAATCTCATATATGTACCAATATTCCTTCATTCTCTCTCCATCTTTTTTTCTTCTATTGCTTTCTATGCCATCACACCACACAATGAGGACAGGTCATGACAAAACAAAGCAATTGCATTTTTTGACAAAATAAATAAATAAATAAATAAATAAATAAATAAATAAATGAAAGAAAGAAAAAAGAGGAGGAGAAGATGAGGAGGCAAAGAAGAGGAAGAGGAAAAAGCAGTCCCTCATCTTATTGGCATCAAATAACAAGTAAAAGACTCAAGAGATGGATTTTTCAGGGTGGCACCAGTGGCTCAAAGGACTAGGGCGCCACCCCCATATACTGGAGGTGGTGGGTTCAAACCCAGCCCCCGCCAAAAACTGCAAAAAAAAAAAAAAAAATGGATTGTCATCTTTTTGTTTCTCAGTCTTTCAAAGATTTCACAAAATTGTGACAACCCACACACTTGCCTAAAGGAGATTTTACAGGGTACCTAGAATTATCAAAAAAGATTACTTTAGGGAGTGGCTGATCCTGATACTCTCCTCGGTAATCCTGTGTACCCCTACACAAGAAGACTGGGCTGTGTCTCGCAGCTGACGTATGCCCTGTTGTGACCTCCAGACATGATGAAATTGTTTGCAATCTTAAAAGTACTAAGTCCTTGGCTCAGAAAATATTGAAATTATGAAATTCTACATTGAAATGATAGTTCTGCTTAGAATTGTAGGAAGTAATTGCAAATGAATCATCTCTAAAGCTATGTGACTTTCAGTGCAGGCTTCTGTCATTATGACTTCTGCTGATGTTGACTGGTTCCTAAGTTCTCCTTGCCTGGTTCCTGGTGGCACCTCCTATGAACTAGAGTCAGCCAAGCCTCTTGATCATGGACCCAGCCAAGTTCCCCAATCAAAGTGATCCAAACTTGAGTAAACCAGTAAGATGCTTTATGCTCTTAATCGTGAATCTTTTTTTACGGCTGCAGGAGCGCAGTTATTTCTCTAAAAGGATTAAATAGTTAAATAGTTAAAAAGTTAAAGTTATTTAGAACCAAACTTGACTACAGAACACAGACTCTACCAACATTTATTCAAGAAAAGCTTTAAGAGCTCTTTTTTAAAAATTATTTTAAGTTTATTTTATTGTGATTATATTAACTCGTAATTTGCTATATCATAGTAAATCACAAACGTGTTTGAATATTACTTGTTTTCATGGCTTCTAAATGTTTTACTGCTTATTTTAACAAGAGTAAAAATATTAAAAATTGATTATTTAGGGGAAATACAGCCTTTATAAAAGTGATAAAATCTCAGTAGAATCTCTGTAAGTTGACCACCCAAGGGGATATAACAAACTGGTTAACACAAGGTGCTGGTCAACAAAAGGAACAGGCTGGCTTTGCTAATACATGATGTGGTATATGTCTGGTCTATGAAATTAGGTCAATTTAGGGAGGTGGTCAATGTAAGGAAGTAGCCAACTATGGAGGTTCTACTGTACTCTTTGAAATTTGGATTTGGATCACTATTTAGCTAAATCCTTTTTCATTTCAGAATTTAATCAATATGCATTGTGTGCCAGAAATTGACAATGTTCTATTGATGGTAACAGTGAAATACTGGGGGTACTTACTAATGCATCACGGTGGAACTATGTACGAGATGATATAGGAGCAGGCAAATATCACATGTAGTCTTAGGAATGGGGTGGCATTAGGAAAAGCTTCACAGAGGAGCAGGTGACTGATATGGGTCTGAATGGACAAGTAGGAAAAATGCAGGTAAAGTGTCAGGGGTCAAGGGTCAACTGTACTAATTCCTGCTGTGTAGCTGATTCAGCTGAAGTAATTTACTTCTCTGACTCTGTTTCCTTGGTCTAAAATGAATATAATAGTATTTGCCTTAGTCCGTCCTCTGCTGCTTAGAATACCTGAAACTAGGTAATTAAAAAGGAAATAAATTTGTTTCTTAGAGTTACAGAGTCTGAGAATTCCCAGGTTGAGGGGCCATAACTAGGTGAGGACCTTCTTACTGGTGGAGGCTGTAGTTCTGTTGTTGTTTGTTTCTTTGTTTTGTTTGTTTTGGGCTTTTTTTTTTTGGTTTGGTTTTGGCCGGGGCTGGGTTTGAACCTGCCACCTCCAGTATATGGGGCCAGTGCCCTACTCCTTTGAGCCACAGGCACCACCCGAGACTGTAGTTCTAAGGCAGCACAGGGTATCACGTGGCCAGTAGTCATGGTGCTAGCTCAGGTCTCTCTTCCTCTTCTTAGAAAGCCACCAGTCCCACTCCCATCAATGAAACCATTAACCCACTAATAAATGAATGTACTAATTCATCGATGAGGGAAGAGCCCTTGTGACCAAATCACCTCTTAAAAGACCCATCTCTCAATACTGCCATATCGAAGGTTAAGTTTCAGCATGAGTTTTGGAGGGGGCATATTCAAACCACAGCTGTACTTATCTCCTAAAATTACTGTGAACATTAAAGGAGTTAATATATGTGAAGTCCTTGGAAGGGCATCTGGGTCACAGAAAGGGTTGTGTAAGTTTTGCTAATGTTCTTGCCATACCTGGCACCTAGATACGCCTAGATACCTACCCTAGGTAGCAAGGGTAGAGTAAAGAAATAAAGCTGGAAGAGCCAGTGGGAAATAGACCAGGGAAGGAAATGAGGGTCATGGCATTACATTCTGAGAGATGGGGGTTTATAGGTGGGTTTTAAGGAGGGTTCATGATCACTTTCATAATAGAGAGTGATCAGGGTGTGATCAAGGTGTTGTGGGGACTGCAAATGAGATGTAGAACCAGAGAAAGCTGTGGCAAAGTCCTTAAGATGATGACAACGCAATCCGAGACAGTGAAGGGAAGGAGGAGATGGTGAGATAGACCACAGGAAATTTGCTCTTAATTTGAAACATAACCTAATGCACTTGTTTCCATGGCCCAGATCATATCGTGTTAAAATTTGTATATTGTATGGTCTCTTTGTTTGATGTTAATAGTGGATCTTTTTCTATATTATAAACTATTTATTTTTATATCTTTTACTGGGAAGTATTGGCTCCATGCAAAAACATAAGTGCTATGTGAATATTTGTATATGATTTGTAAAACATAATAGTAAAACAAAACCCTCTGAAACAAACACTCAACTTCAGAGACAAAGATTCTCTTTTGAACAAATTCTATTCAAACTTCTCTAAAATTTTTTTTTAAGTAGCCTTGACTTTTGGACTTTCCTGTTCATTTTCACATTGTCTAATTTTTGCAAGAATCCTGCCAAGTCAGATTTTAAGACAAAATCTCCCATCCTCATACCTGATCACTCTCAACATCTAAACAAATTTCTTACCCCTCAGCATTGCACAGGTGATGTTTGATCACCCTGGTCTGTCTTCAGAGAAAATTCTGTTAGGTCTGTTTAGCCAGACCCCCCCACCCCACTTACCCATGATGTTTCCTCTTTGTAAAGACCTACTCACTGACTTCCACTGTGCTCCTTATAAATTCAATTTTCACTTGCCCATATTGTACTCAGAGATGAATCCAATCTCTCTCCCTCACTGTAAGACCTCAATTGCAGTCATTTAAGGCCTCAAATTAAGAAACTTTGTCTTACTGTCTTTAACAAGTATCATTTTTTCTTTAACAAATATTAACATTACCATTAAAATCTATGGTAATCTCTATCAAATCCCCAAATCTTATCTCTCCCTTAAAGGTAAACATTATCCTGAATTAAAATGGAAAAGAAAAGATTATGGGCGGCGCCTGTGGCTCAAGGAGTAGGGTGCCGGTCCCATATGCTGGAGGTGGCGGGTTCAAACCTAGCCCCGTCAAAAAAAAAAAAAAGAAAAGATTACATTTATTTTTGGGTTTATCATGCCTGGATATATTCTTTTTTTTTTTTTTGTAGAGACAGAGTCTCACTGTACCACCCTCCGGTAGAGTGCCGTGGCGTTACACGGCTCACAGCAACCTCTAACTCTCGGGCTTACGCGATTCTCTTGCCTCAGCCTCCCAAGCAGCTGGGACTACAGGCGCCCGCCACAACGCCCGGCTATTTTTTTGTTGCAGTTTGGCCGGGGCTGGGTTTGAACCTGCCACCCTCGGCATATGGGGCCGGCGCCCTACTCACTGAGCCACAGGCGCCGCCCCTGGATATATTCTTAATTAATGTATTTATGTCCTTTCTGACCTTCATAAAAATACCTAATTATTACCTTTCGTGATAATGTATAAATTGTAGGTTGGTAATTTTTTCAACATTTTGTATCTAAAATTCGTACTTATTACATGTAGCTCAGTTTTATTCATTTTCACTGGTAGATTGTATTCCATTATATAATTATAAAAGTATGTTTGCATTTACTAAGTGATTTAGTTGTTTTGCTCTCATAAATAATGTTGTGGTAAACATTCTCTTACATGTTGACTAATGGATGTGGACAGAGTTTCTCCAGCAGTGGAACTGCTAGGACATAGGATGCATGAAGGTCAAGTTTACTAGATAATGCCATGTTGGTTCCACAGAGGTTATGCCAGTTGTCAATCTCAGTGGCAGCATCCATAGCTCCTGGATGTTTTTCATATCTTTGTCAATATTTAGCATTGTTAGACATTTGTCTTTTTTTTTTCTTGACAACCTGGTGGTTATAAATTTTTTTTTTCTTGCGATTTAATTTACCCAATTATTAGCAATCAAATGACTTTACTTACATTTATCAATTTTTCAGGCTTCCACTTCTGTGAAATTCCTATGATTTTATTTGCCTATTTTCTAGGAATTTTTTCATGTGGATTCATGAAAGTTCTTCATATAATCTGAATGTTAGTTGTTTAAATAAGTGGCTAATATGCACTTTTCAATACTTTCAATATGCACTTTTTCCTTTCACTTATAGCAGAGATTTGATGAATAGAGGTCCTTGATTTAAGAGTAATTGATTATCAAATGTTCCCTTTAACTGATTGCTTCTTGTACCTTATATGTAAATTCCCTCACCCTTTAATAAATTATTAAAGATAATTTATGCTTTCTAAGAGAATTTGTGATGTTTTTCCTTTATGTTTAATTTTAAGTCATACCAATTTTTATGTGAGGTAGGGAGCTTCACTGTTTATTTTATCCACCTAACCTGAACCAGGAATACAAAAATAAAATGGAACAAAACAGAATCGGATAAAACAAAGGACAGGATGCCTAATCTCAAGAGAATCAGAAGAGTGAGAAAAAATAAGTTAATGGTAGTCATAGTTTGAATTTGTATGGCACTTTACAAATTTAACAGCCATTCATATAACTAAAGATCCACCACATAAACTTTGCAAATGTAAATGACACAAGGCCACTTCCTTGTTTAAAAAACCCTTCGTTTTGTCTCCTATTGCCCAAGATTGAATTTAAACTCCTCAGTTTAGCCAACATGATAGTAGATAATTTAGCCTCACTTTACCTCTCTTATTTCTATACCTCTTTTACCTCTTACATTTCTATACCCACTAGATCCTCTTGTTTACCTCTTCTCAGTTATTGGGTCTTGGAAAATGATATCCCAAAGTGGGGTCCTTTGGGATGCTGAGCGCTTTGAACAAAAGAGATTGGAAGGTCTCAGAAATAGCCTAAGAAGTGGTCTCTTTCTGACCTTTCCCTCCTTTCCGACCTTTCTCTCCTGCTCCTCCTTTTCCTCCAAAGCAGTCATTGAAACCAGAATTATTCTTCCTTAAGATGGGTCATAGAAACTAGCATCTCTCTTTTCCAACAAGCCATAAAACCTAGAAAGGTTACTCTCTCCTTTCTCCCCTCTCTCTCGAAGAGCCTCCATTCAAAGAGGTCTTGCCATATACTTGGAAGGAAGGAAATCTAACCAGAGAGGCCAAGAACAGTATGAATAGACAGGCCTTGCTAGGCTTCTCCTCTCAAGTTATTACTATTAGACCTTTATCCAATTACGTTTCTCCATGGCTGCCCATTCTTCATCATATATAAGCATAAAAATAGAGAATCTTCCCTAGCTCTTGGGGCTTTCCTTCCTAAAGCCTCCAGTGCTATCTAAAACTTTGGTGAAATAAATTCGTTAGGCTTTTCTTTTGTTAACCTGTCTTTTGTTTTAGAAATACTGACCATGACCCTGAGGGTGGGTGAGGACGGGGTTACAGCTTTTCTGCTCCTATGCAAACATAGAAAATGAATGAAAAAGTAAGAGGTAGATAGGCAGCTCTTTGATTTTTGGCCATTCTTTTCCTTGTCTATTTATTTTAAGTCAAGTCTGGTCGTCTCTATAGGTTTTTGTTATGTTTTTGCTATATCCTTTTTAGGTAAATCCATACGCAGCCACCTTAAAAAATTGCTATGTTTAACACAATGTAAAATCTCTGTTAGAATAGAATTTTTGGTAAGTTCATGAACCATGATTCTGCACTTTTATGACCAAAGCTAATTATTTTCCAAGGAAGATTTTGACTGAAGGCTTTAGACTAGAAGTAATGATTGGATCTTAATATGCATTTAAAATATATTTAAAATTATTTTTAACTTAATCACAGGCAACTAATAGCTTTAATGAAAGAAAACTAGCAAGGTGTAAACACAATCTTAGTTCAAGATTTCACCAATGATTGTAATTATTGGCAATGTTGGCCAGTGCTCAGGCTTTTATTAATTCTTTAGCTGGATCAAATACATGTAAATTCGAACTAAAAATGTATTTTTATTCTTTATATAATTTCCCTCATGCAAGTTTCCTGTTTGTGGAGAAAACAAGGTACAACCCCCCATTCAAAGTGTCATTTTCACAGAAATTAACTCAAATCCTCACAAATTTGCAATGTTGCATGCTGCCTGTAATCAATGGCAGTCCAGGCCCTTTCAGATCATTGCTGCACTTAGGAGCCCACT